>NC_042617.1:451389228-451510264 GCF_901001135.1 Rhinatrema bivittatum
TATGAGTTTTTAATTATTGGATATTCCACTCATCAGCTGTTTCGAAATATGTTCTTTTTGTTAGTACAGTTTTACTGCTGATGATTTTATATTTCTTGATTTGTTTTATAAGGATGTGTGATGTTTCTTTTTTCCTTTGTACACTGCATACAGAGACTCTGGCTTGTTGCAGTTTCCAATTCAGTTTTTGTCTGCATGCTTCTTGTTATGCGTTTTGGTCTCTTTATTCTATGTTAGGTGAGGGACAGCACGTGATTCAGGTGAGGTTTTCTGCTGGCGTGTAGTTTCTGTGTAGGACTCTATAGCAGCCTGACTTGGTCCGTTTTCCTAATAGGAGATGTATTGGTGTCTTAAGGCCTGGTGTAATATTTTCAGAGACTTATTGTACTTTAAAAGTGTGATCTTACATAAAATGCACACATTTACTTGTATTTAGTTTTAAACATATTGTATGGCTCTCATGGAATTACATTTTAAAATATGTGGCGTTTATGGCTCTCTCAGCCAAAAAGGTTCCTGACCCCTGGTATAGGGCATGCTGAGCATGCTCAGTGTGCCTAGTCAAAGTTCAAGAAACTTTGACATAAGTTTTCCAGAACGGGGCTCCATCTAATGATGTCACCCGTGTGTGAGGACTACCATGCTGCTTATCCTCGGAGAATAATTTTGGCATTCTTAAAATAGCGGAAAATATTACACAGTTATACGACCATACAGGCACAATTACGTTGCTATGCAGGAACTATCATGTAACCATGCATGGTGTAGTCAATGTATTTCTGCTACCTAAACATATCTGAAAAGTTGCAAAAGAAAATGAGGTAGAGAAAAATATTATTATTATCCAATTACAATAATCTGCCCAAGCTCATGGACTTGGCTATAGGCTCAGACTACCAACACAACCTATATTTAATCACACACAACATTTTTATAGAAGCAATAAACAAAGGGGCACATTTTGAAAGGGTTACGCGTGCCGGGACTATTTTCAAAAGGCCCGGCGGGGCGCGTAAAGCCCCGGGACACGTGTAAGTCCTGGGGCTTGAAAAAATGGGCGGTCCAGGGGCGGGGGCATGGCCAGAGGCCTCTGCAAGGCCGCTGGGCCAGGGGATCACGCGCCCGGCAGTAGGCCGGCGTGCGCAAGTTACGCCTGCCTCTGGCAGGCGTAACTTGTGAGATAAAGGTACGGGGTTTTGTTTTTTTTCGGGCTGGGGGGCGGGACAGGGAGGGAGGGGAAAAGGAAAGTTCCCTCCAAGGCCGCTCCGATTTCGGCCTCGCAGGGAATGGGGAAAGCCAGTTGGTCTCCCCGAGGGCTCGGCGCGCGCAAGGTGTACTACTGTGCACCCCCTTGCGCGCGCTGACCCCTGATTTTATAACATGCGTGCGGTTGCGCGCACATGTTATAAAATCCGGCGTACATTTTAAAATCTGCCCCAATGTGCATACGTTTTCTCGGAAATTCTACTCGCACTATTTGTCACATATTTAACCCTATTTAGCACATACTTTCACTTTAAAAACTCGGTGCAAAATCTGCTGGTAAACCTTACCTGTGCACTCTACACCAGTACAGGCAGTTACAAAATTACCCCTGTATACATGCATCAGAGACTTACATAGGGTGGATTATAAAGAATGAGACAACACACAACTCTCTCTGCAAAAATACTAAGCACAGTCTTGCATACTTACATCAAGTGATTCCAGGCAGTACCAGCAAAAAGCATGTTTACAGTTTTTACACATCATTTGTGCGCATCCTTCATCACGCTCGATATAAACCTTGCACTTTGGACACCGCTTTATTTGCACATCATCCTCTTCTGCTTTAAAAATAGAGCTGTGGGAGAAACTCAAATCAGTGCACTAGCACAAATATTCCAGATAACTAAGGCACAGTCAGTCAGTGACACGTCTCTTTCTAATGTGTATTTTATGCAGGCATAACTAAGAAGGCTTACTATCACATGCAAGTAAGAATGGCAGTACTGCCATAAGAGGGACTGAGCTGGAGAAAACATATATCAGTGTCAAAAAATATATAATTTTCAAAAGTAAAAATATATAGTCATGCAATATTATGAAACACTTATATACTGTCTTCCTTGAACAAAATAATGCAATAACAAATACTTCATAATACATCAATAAAATTACATTCATCCACTATATTTATATAAAAGGCTGTTTATTGTTTGCATGGTGTTTTTCATACAGCCTTTCTCCTAAAATTCCTTTGTCTCATCACTGACTTGCATAGAAAACCCTACTGGTGAAATTAACAAGTCTTGCTCGAGGTAATGAAAGCACTGGAGTGATGAATACTGGCACGGTACTGATAATAGCATGAAGCTGAGAACCTAGATCCCTATTCATTTTCCTTATCTACTACTCATTGAATGATCTTGAACAAGGCACAACCTGTTGGATTGGTTTTCAAGATCTCTAGAGCAGGCATATAGTAACATAACTTGTGTAGCAATTGTATATTATTGGCATAATACAAATAATTATCTCAAATTAACTCAAGTTTATTAACTATCTCTCCCAAAAGACTACATAGGGATGGTAATTTTAAACAGCCCTCATATTTTTAGTGTGAACTTACACGAGTAATTTCACTTTGAAAATACTTGGGTAATTGGCTGCGTACGCACACACATTCACTAGAGTAAAGTTACACCTCTTTTTCAGACAGTGTAACTTACCATAAGTATATTTATACGCATGGGGGTAGTTTTCAAAAGTATTTATGCATGCAATTTTACATGTGGAAATGGGTTTTTTGAAAATTACCTCAGAGGTTGTACACATAAAAAGTATGACTGAAAGTGATAAAACATGTATCTTTACCCAGAACATACTCTTGTACGTTGGCTTATGTGACATTATATGCAATGCATTGAACATGTGTACTTTTCCTACCTATTTTAAAAATAAACATGCAACTAGGGCTTGATTTTCAAAAGCATTTACATGCTTAAAAACTAGGTTTACACCTGTAAATGCACTTTGCTCATGTTAAGTGGGTTTTTGAAAATTGCTACAATATGTCATTGAATTGTCCATAGGATATTCACGTGTAAGTGCACTTTACCCAAGTAAATTGCTTTTGAAAATTGCTACGATAGTATGTTACATTTATACGTGAATCTCTTTTTAAAATTAACTCCATATTTTATGCGTGAAAATAAAGTAGGACTTGCATAAAATCCAATTTATGCATGCAAGTTGGCATATTTTAAAACATGCACGCATAATTGAAGTTAACCAGTTTACCAATTTCTGGTAATCAGCTTTGACCATCAGGATTCCTCTCCTCAGTGTATGTAAAAGTCTGCACATAATCCAAATGTGCATGTAATTTTATGCACACTGAGTCTGGGTCAATATTAGAACAGACATTTAGGGGCATAAAACCAGGTTTTATGTGCATTCATGGCTTTGAAAGTTACCCCCATTATTGTCTTATTATTGACTAATGCCTTAATCAAGCATGGATATGCTTTGCATTGGTATCGGTAACTAATGTTTAAACTAACCTAATCAGATAGAAATCTTCTACAGCTATTTGCCCGAGTAAAAGGGCTATTTAAAAATTTCCCATCATTTATGCAAGTAAACATCAGCCTGTTGCTCTAACATGTGATAGGAGCTGTGGATTCAGTGTCCATGTATGCAGCAGCCTCCTGCTTTCCTTTCCCCTTCACTATCACTTGGACAAGAGTACAGAACATTGTCAGATCAGGGCTAAACATGGATGCACAGATAGATGGGTGGGAAGAAGAGTAAAAAATAAACTTAAGCAAACATGATAACACAAACTGAACTGAAAGCTGTTCGCTATCACTTCGTTTCAAGTACATACCAGTTATCCTTACAGAGAGTCACCATATTATCAACTGACCCTTTAAACTCAAAATTATTGTGACATATTTCATTATTTCAAAAGGACTCCTAAGAAGTACAGCACTTTAGAACTGGTGTTTTTTGATTAGTCTGCTTCTGAAAGGAAGCAACACTAGTGTGCCTTAATAACAAGATTGCATAATGCACCAACTCAGGAATTCTATTCTAGGTGTACAGCATCGCAAGGTGGAAGCATAGTGTTGGTAGTTGTGGGTGGAGGAAAAGGGCACAGATAAGAGTGATTTTCCCGATGAACAGAATTCACAAGGAAGGGTATAGGGAGAGAGAAGATAGGTAATGAAGAGCTGCAGAGTGTGTGCCTTTGTAGCTGAGCACAGAAGCTTGAACTGTATGCAGAATTAGACATGGAGCCAATGTCATAGTGATGTCAAAGGAAGACAAGCCATGCAACTGAATTTTGAATAGACTGCAGGTATAACTAAGGCAATTAACAAAAATTTTATAACATGCTATGAGGAGGATAATTCCTGCCCTCCAAAACTTATAATAAAATTGACTGGCTTACAAATATGTAACTTGATAACTGATGCATAATCTCTCTTTCCTATACAAAACACTACACTGCATAACAAGATTATGAGGTTTTCACTTTCCTGTTCACAGCTTCAGAACAGCCTTGTGTCAGTGGTATGTAATAAAATGTGATACCTCATTTCTCCTGGAAGGAAGGTGATAGGCAGGTTCTCTGGGCAGCCTTGTCCTGGATGCCAGTTGGCTTTACACGCTGAGCAGAATTCCATGTCGCAGGCATTACACTGAACCAACTGGGGATTCTGCGGCCCTGTCTCTTGGATCTGGCAAACCGCTTGGCAGGAAGAAGATGGACACCAAGTCCGGCATGGATCTAAAAGGACTTCTGCAAAAGAATGTGAAACTCACAAAATCAGCAGCAGCCCAAAGAAACCTCCATAAAGTACTAGTTTTTAATATTGCATTCTGTCTCCTATATGGTCTAAAAGGTAATCAGTAAGACTGAAGAAGAGAGATACTAAGGGAGCAAGATAAGTACAAGAGATACAAGTAAAGAAAAGAAAGATATTTGCAAGTAAATAATAGTAGACAAAGACAGCAAAGTTGCTTACCTGTAACAGGTGTTCTCCACAGACAGCAGGACAATTCAGCCATAGAAGCTGGTGATGTCACTGGATGGAGTCTTTGTGGAACATGCTCAGAAAGAGCTAGAAGTCTTTCCGCCAAATCCGCCTCCAACCCCCACATGCTATTGCACGTGAAAAGGGACTTTTCACATGCAACAGTGGCTTATCGCACGCAATAAGCGTTAGAAAATGACCCCCTAAGTTTGTACCTGAGGCAATGGGGAGGGTAAAGTGACTTGCCCAAGGTCACAAGGAGCAACAGCAGGACCCAAACCCTGGTCTCCTGGTTCGTAGCCCACTGCTCTAACCACTAGGCTACTCCTCCACCCACTTAAAGAGCACCTCCATAAATATGGATGCAGTGTTTCAAAGTCTCCCACTGCTGCTGGAAGCTAGTGCAGGCCAAAGCATGTGCTATGTTTCAAGTCCTGCCTCCACCCCCCCCCCCCCCCCCAGCAACCAGCCAAGGTGCCTGCTGTTTGGTGCCACCAATGTTTGAAGTAGGACATGCCCTCCACCTCCACCCTACATGCACACACACACACACTGGAACCACTCCCCGACAGGCTTCCTGGTCCTGCTCAAAAGCAGAAATGCAGTGCTGCAGAGTGCAGGAGTCACAACATGGATGCTGCTGAAGAAGGTAGGAGGAGGAGCCTGATTTTGATAGAGGCTGGGGATCCATGATTGAAGGGGGCTCCGTGGGTGATAAAAATGATGGCACTTAAGCCTTCTGGATAATGAAATGCCTGCAGCAAGTGGTGAAGATTTGATTGCTGTGTCGAGGACCCACTGTGCCCCACCCTTCTGCACCCTGCCCTCCCACGCCCTGACCCATCCTCCGGCCCTCGTTGCGCTCGATAACTTGTAATGTGGCCCAGCACATAAAAGTGTGCCTACCCCTGCTTTTAGATCCAGCATTATCAGTCAATCGATTTCTAGATTTGGAAAGATGGTGCCTAAAGAAATACTTTTGAATTTTTCTCTGTTGAGATAATGGTTTAAGTTTCTCGAGTCCAGAATAGAATGGAGGCTTCCAGACTTTTTGGGATAAAGAAAGTGCCCCTGCTATTTTCCATCATCAGGACTGGTTCTATTGCATTGGATGCTAACAGGATACAAATTCCTGTTTTAGCATTTGAAGATGTTCCAGGAAGACTGGATGAGGGTTTAGCTGTGTGAAAACGTTTAGGTGTTAATCGTGTATGAATTTGAGAGCCCAATGGTCTTTGGTAATCAGGGATCACTGGAGATTAAAAAAAAACAACAAAACATCTTGAACTTTTCCCCAACTGGAAGAGGTTTGAAAGAGGTAGGGAACTGATAAATTTTGTAGTTAAAAATTCAGTGCTGATTTTTGAGAAGACGGTTGAGTTGCCCTTAGCTGGACATTTCTCTAGACTGTGATCTCTGCCGTTGCTATGGATACTGTTACTGTTATGAATGTTGCCTCTGATAAGGTATGGATGGTATCTTATGAGAGTAACAGTATTGCCTCCTGTATGGTTGCTGCTGGTATTTCCTTTGAGCGGACGGTTGGCCGGAGGTTACAGATAATAATGTTTGGAAGGTTGAGAGGTGATCTTTTATAGAGTTTACCTTTTCCTTAACTTTGTTTCCAAACAAGATGTTGCCAGATCATGGGGTGTCTGCCAATTTAAAAATGAATTTTCAAAAGATGCACATGCAATAATCAGCATATACGCATGTAAAATAGCATATATTTGCGTATATGCTATTTTATACACCTCAAAATACATGTGCAATAAAGGTATACGAGTAAGTTTGCATATGTAAAAAAGTGGCGGGCAAGGGGCATCCTGGCGTAGAACCTTCATTTATGTGAGTAAATTGCTATTTTTAAAGCAATTTATGCATATAAATTTGGCAGTTTATTCACGCCTATTTGCATCTACTCTATAGTGGGAGTAAGTGATTGTAAATGTCTTAAAAGTCGCAACTTGGCTGGATAAGTCTCAAACAGAGCTCCTTATCCAGCTAAGTAAGATAGATGCATAAGTCTCAAATAGTGCTGCTTATTCGGCTATGTCAGATAGAGGGATACATCTGAAAGAAAGTTACTTACCTGGATAAGTCACACTATTTGAGACTAATGCATTGATCTTCCTTATTTGGATAAGTAGCTCTTTATGAGACTTATCAGTCATGGCGCTTGATGTTGATCATGCTGAAACATCAGTACTGGAGGAGGACAGTGTTGACTTCATGCACGCCAAAGGAGTCTCGATGTGGTGACTCTTGTGCTTGCTTCTCACTGCTGATGGAAATGTTTCTTCTTCCTCTTATCCTGAAGCTGGAGAATCTCAGCTTCAGTGTCAAGGGGACTCTGACCTTTTCCTTTTAGCTATTGGCCTGTTTGAACTTTTCCTGACCCTTTCCTCTGAAGGGGAGGAGAGATAGAATTTTAATTTGAGATTCCTGTATTAGTTTGCTTGAGAGGACATTCTTCCACATGCTGCCCCAGTTGCTTATGTCATGAGGGACCCAGGCACTGGACGAAGAGCTCATGGAAGTCTAACCTTGAAATTTTATGTTTGCATTTAGTGCAGCACGCAAAGGTCTTTTCCTCCATATTATGAAAATTACCTGAAGGGACTCTCAGAAAAAATGATCTAATTTTTCTAATTTTTTTTTTTTTTTTTTTTTTTTTTTTAGAGGCTTACAAAAATAAAACAATGAGTTAAAAAAAACCTAACCGAAAAATCAGGGTAGCAAACGTCCTTTTGCTCAGTGGAAGAAAAAAGACTGGCAACCCTTACATAGTGGAAGCCGCATAGGACCACTCACACATACTCCGAAAGACTTCTAGGTCTTTCTGAGCACTGAGGAAGCACGTCTCTTGTCAGCCTCATCAGATGATGTCACCTACTTGTGAGGCTGAATTCATTCCTGCTTGTCCACGTACAAAGTTTATAACCAAAGGGCAGAAAAGAATTAATAAATGAGTGAAAGGAGAAAAATATTGGAAAAACAAAATAAAAAGCAAATAAAAATCAATAATATGAACAGGTATACCAAGATAGCAAACTGACAGAAATGGATAATCACAGAATAAAACATTCTAATTAAATATCTTGGTGTATGAGTCAGACAGACAATCCTATATACTCAAATAAGAGGTTCAAAAAGAAATGAGATCAGAGAATAAATGGACAGCAGGGAACAAAAGAAGAAGAGCATTCAGTCAGGTTGTGTGTGGGAACCATTGCATGGATTAATGCTGTTTTTTTGGGTTCAATGCTTGATAAAAACACCCTCATGGATGAAATATGCACCAGTTGTGTTAGTGATTTTGGTTCTGAAGGTCTATATAAATTGCTCTTGTAAACTTTGATTCTGTGGATCTATCTTGTTCAAACTTGGGTTTGCAACTTAATATTTGTAGTGATAGCCCAATGACCAGGTTGTAGCCCCATTCCTTTCCATATACCCATTTCCACTAGAAAGGCATTTTGTGTGAAATGAAAAGTAGCAGCAAATTAGGTCATACCACTATCCTGGCTGAGACACAATGAGAAGAGTTGAAGAGGAGACTGGGATCTCAGTGATTTTGGATAATGGGCGACATGCTCTGGGAGGGAATGAGGATTCAAGATATGAATGGGAGAATGGCATCTCGGGGGATGGAGAAAGTGAATGGAGAATTCAGTGGGAGAGAGAGAAAGTCTAACTGGGGAGGGGAGAATGTGAATTTAGGGACTGGGTGGGAAACAGAGATTGAGTGAGCAAATGGGAACTTGGGGGTGAAATAGAGTGGGAACTGGGGAATTGATGGAGAGCGATGTTCAAAAAGAAGAGAATGGGAATGAGTGAGAAAATTGCAACTTGGGGATAGAGGATCCAGATAGGGAAGGAAGAATGGGGTCTCAGTGATTAGGTGTGTGGGAGGTGAGGGGAAATGAGTGGGGACTGAGTGAGGGAATACAAACTTGAAATGTAGGAACTAGGGAACTGAGTGGAAGGAGAGAGTGGAAACTGAGGAAGGGGAGAAAAGGGACTGGGAGACTGAGTGGGGAAGGGGTGAAGGAGAGGCCTTGGATGGGATTGGAAAGAATGGGAACGTGGAGATAGGAGGTAGAGGAGAGCAGGAACTGGGGTATAATTTGATACCACTTAGCTTCTTCCACAGTTTCATCTACTATGATCCTAACACACTGGACATAGCAGTTGCCAAAAGCACTGTATCTCACATTACTACACTCTGGCTAGCCTCCAGATCACAGACTCAATGAACACTCATCAGGTGAGAGCCATGGCTACCTCAGCAGTTCATCTGTCAGTCGTGCCTATTGAAGATATCTGCAAAGCTGCAATTTAGTCATCAGTTCACACGTTCACATCCCATTACTGTCTGGACAATCTATCATCAATAGGTGACATTAAATCTGGACAAGCAGTTTTGCGCAGCCTGTTTACCCAGTAGTCTACTATCCATGGTGGGGTCTGGGTTGCTGTTTTAGTAATTGCTCTTCTGCAACCTTCAACTTGGACTCCCCAAGTGTCATGATTAATTCAGCCCTGCTTGTCAAAGGAGAAAGCAAGTTTGCTTACTGTAAAGGAGTTTTTCCATTGACAGAAGGATCAATTAGCCACACTTAATATCCACTCTCCTCCCTGGAAAGTCAACTACTAAACTAAAACTCAGCTCTCAATCAACCGAGGGGCTCATGAAGCAGTACATGCATGGGAACTTCCACGCATGCTCAGTAGAGCAAAGGCTCTACGAGCTAGGAGAAAAAGTGCCTTCAGATGATGTCGCCCATGCATCATAGCTAATTCAGACTGTTATGTATGGAGAACCCCTTTTAAGGTAAACAAACTTGCTTTATATTCTGCAAATAAAGAAGAAGCTGGAGACAAAGGGGCAGTATGCACAGCAAAATGTGAAGCAAGCACGAGTTCAGGCACATTATAATCAGAGAACAGGAACTCGGAAATTTCAGGTAGTCTGCGGCCACAGTTAGATTCTGTACAAACCAAACAAGCAAGTAGAAATCTTATAAGTTGTGCTCTCAGTGGATTTTGGAAAAACACATCATACTGATGCCATGTCCCATTCCAGACAGGATAAAAATGGGAAGTTGAAAATATGCTAAAACTAGGGATTATAGAACTATCCAGGAGTGAGTGATGTAGTCCAGTATTTTTAGTTCTCGGTTCAGTTAATCAATATAGTTTGGTATAGCTTTTAGGAAGAGGATTGTGGTCTTGAAATGCTGTGCTCCAAGTGGATAAGCTTATGAATAAATCATGGGGTTTATCATTTATCTCCACTTTAGATCTTACAAGGGACTATTGGTAAACACCTCTTAAAACTATCTTCAAAAGAGAAGACAGCATATTGCTGGCTCAGCAGAAAAAAGAGATCCACTGTAAGAAAAAGTATTACACAGTCTAGATTTTTTTTTTTTTTTTTTACCATTTTCCAATTACCCATTGCTGCCTCAGAATTAGGTCAGAGATAGTTCTGTCTCAAAACGCAGATGGAAAAAAAGTGTTACATAGAAAGTTGGCATCTACAGAATGAAATTATATTGTCATTGAGAAAGAGTGTTTGGTAGTAAAGTAGGCAATCAATTTTCTTACATATTATTTCCTGCGTGGCTCATTCGTATCCACCACAAACTATTTTCACTAAAGGTGGCCGAATACAATGAAGACGGCAAAATGCACAACTTACATGGTGGTACCTGGTATTGCAGACATTTCCCTTACAGGCCCAACACCAAACAGAATTACAACACCTAAATGCATAATTCTGAGAATGGAGGACTTTGAGGTTGAAAGAGTGTAGCCCAAGCTACTATAGGGTAGCGGAAGGAGCAAGGTCTGAAGGATTGATCAATGGAGAAGGAAGAAACACAGGCCACAATGAACATGCAAATAAAATCAGAAAAGTAAAAGCCAAGAAAAGGTTTGCAGATATGTTAGGCTGCATTCTGCGGTAGAGTGCTGAGGGGGAGGCGGGCAGGAATTCTTACCTGCCTGAGAGAGTCAAGGCCAAGGCTAATAAAACTCAGTTGGTCTTATTCAGGAGCTCTTTGGAATAATCTCAGGTCAGCTGATCTCAAAAACTTGGAAGTGCCAGAACTCTCGCACCAAACTTCTAGGTTTTGCGTTTTACTTTTTTGTGCTTTTCATTTACCTCATATGTTGAAGAAAAATGGTGGTCTGAAGGGGTGTGTGCACACATTTTTCCCATTTGCTTTTTGTTTCATTTCATTTCATTTATTCGAAATGAAGGAAAAACAAATAAAAAATGAAATGAAAACAATAAAACAAAAGAATAGATAAAGTTGGGTCCCTTTTTAAATGGTTTTTTTTAGATTAAAAACCACAAATCATTCTGGGGCGAGTGCCATTTTCTTGTATGGAAGAAATTGATGTGTGCCTTCCTCAGTCCTCCAGCACCATTTATAACTGTAATTACAACAGAGCAGGAGTGATCTGCTCCATGAAGAAAGAAGACTTGGGGTGAGAAGATGCAGAGAGGCTTGGGAGGGGGTAGGAATTGATACATGACCTGGGAGGGGTTTGTGGGGGGGGGGGGGTTGCAGTGGAGTGTCCTGCTTTTAAAAACAAAATGTGGAGGATTCCGTTGGAAATGCAACCTGTACCCCTGCTGCATGATGGAGAGGACCCATTGGTCTGAGGTGACTGAAATTCACCAGTCGGCGAACAGCTGCAGGCGGCCCCCCACTGGGGTGACGGTGTCCTGGGCTAGGGTTTGCTGGATCAAATCCCCTCGCCACCAGTCAAAACCCCATGGTGAGGTTCTGAGATGGGCAGGGGCCGGTCGAGGGGCACGTGACTGCCGTGCCCTTGGTCTAGCTGGTGCCCACTGTGGTCTTCTTCGGGACGCCGACAGATAATACTTTCATGGCTGGTAGAAAGGGCATCTTGTGTATTGCCTGGGAGACTTCTTGCCTGAGGACTGGGTATCTAAGGTGCTAGCTGACAACTGCTGAAGGGTTTCGTGATAATCCTTCAGCTGTGCTACCACCTCTTTAATCTTATCCCCGAAGAGGTTCTCCCCTGTACATGGGAGGTCCACCAGACGATCCTAAACTTTGGGACAGAGGTCAGAAGCGCGAAGCCAAGCCATGCAACAAGCCCCAATGCCGGCTGCCGAAACCCTCATTGCGGTTTCAAACACGTCAACATGGAGTGGACTCCTTGTTTGTCACACTCCAGGCCCTGTTGAACTACATTTTGGTAATCGTCCACCAAATCTTGGACCTGCTTCCAGAGGTTTCTGGAGAATTGGCCCATATAAAGTTGATAGCAGGCAATCCTGGCTGCCAACGATGAGCCCTGGATTAACCGCCATCCAAGAGCATTCAGAGCCCTATTTCGAAAATCTCTTCCATCCCGCTAGGTGTCCCTGAGTCTAAGTCTAAGAATATAGTCGCCTGGGAGAAAGACCTTAGGGGAACTATAGACAAGGACAATTGGGACCTTTGTTTCCATTTGATAGTGAAGAGTTCAGTATCCTCTCATATTTAGGAAAATGGTTATAAAATCCCTGTATGAGATGTATCCCGCGGCTTCTGATCACTGTTGGCGGGATTGTGGTTTGAAGGGTGATTTCTTCCATATATGGTGAGCGTGCCCTGTGGCTGCTTGTTATTGGGAGGCAGTATCCGCATTAATTTGCGAGATCCTGGGCAGCTCGGTAGAGAAGGATCCTAAGCTCTTCCTAATTACTTTAGTAGTTCAGGATTAGGGGGAGGATTTGTGAAAACTGACCTTAAGAATAATAGTGGCTGCCAGATGTGAACTAGCAGCATAGTGGCATAAATCATCGGCACTTACTATGGAGCGTGTGTGTACCCGCTTGGCTAGGGTATTTTTGATGGGGAAGTTAACAGCTATATTACATGACCACTTGGTAAAGTTTGAGAGAAATCTGTGCTCCATATATAGCTTGGGTTGACCGGCAGAGAGGGGGTGTGCTTGGTTAAGAGGTAGTGATGAGGGAGTTGGGATATCTATCTCACTTTTGTCTTATTCAGTTAGCCATCCACATCTGGGTGGGATGCTAAGGGGCGGAAGGGTGAGATAGTGCTAGATGGGATTATAGGGAATGAGGATAAATAGGGATGGGTAAAAAGTTGAGGTATTTTGCTCATAATTATTGTCTTGGGGCTCTGGGAAATATTCTACATATTATGGGGCAGATTTTAAAAAAGTACGCGCGCACATACTTTTGTTCGCGCAAACAAAAATACGCCGGATTTTAAAAGATACATGCGTAGCCGCGCATATCCTTTAAAATACGGGGTCGGCGCGCGCAAGGCTGCGCAAAATCAGCAGCCTGCACGTGCCAAGCCGCGCAGCCTGCCTCCGTTCCCTCCGAAGCTGCCCCGAAATCGGAGCGGCCTCGGAGGGAACTTTCTTTCCGGCGCCCCCCACCTTCCCTTTCCTTCCCCTAACTAACCCGCCCCCGGCCCTAACTAATTCCCCCCCCCCTACCTTTATTTCAAAAGTTACGCCTGCCCGAGGCAGCCATTACTTGCACGCGCAGGGCCGGCTGCCGGCGCGCCATGTTCCGGTCTGGGAGCTGATCCGGAGGCCGCGGCCACGCCCCCAGAACACCCCTGGGCCGGAACCATGGCCATGGCCCCACCCCCGACATGCCCCCCCAGGAAAGCCCCGGGACTTACGCGCCGGCAGCCTAAGCAACATAGGCTCGGCGCACACGGGGGGAGCTTGGGGCAGGTTTTCGGGGGGTACGCGCATATCTTATGCACCTACCCCTTTGAAAATCTGCCCCTATGGGTTTTGCCTGTTAAGGTTTTACAGTGACAATTTGTTTTCTTGCTTGACTGTGCCCAGAGTCTGCGTATCCTGCTTATAGTTGTTTTATTCACTGTTTGTAAATCTCAGACTTCACAATAAACTTTAAATTAAGAGCATTCAGAGCCCTGTGCTCACATCCCCGGGGAGCCGAAGCATGAATCCAGAGCCTCTTTCCTTTCTTCAAGGCCGATTCCACCACTACCGACTGGTGTGGGAGTTGCCGGCGTCCAAACCCAGTGGTGGGCTGGATGAGATAGACAGCATCTGTCGTCCAGTTCACTGAAGGGATGGAGATGGAATGTACCTAGAGCCGGACGACAAACTCCTTAAAATGTTGTATACTGGCACAGTCACCAATTCTTTAGGAGCATTAATAAATTGTAGGATCTCTAACATTTTATGCCTAGAATCCTGCTCTGTTAAAAGCACAAAGGGCACTGTCTCCGCCATGGCCTCTACAAATCTAGCAAATGTCAGATCCTCTAGTGGGGACTTACGCTTCTCCTCTGGAGGAGAGGGTTCAGAAGGCAAGTCCTCAGATTCATCTGTGGAGGAAATTGATACCTCTCCCTCCCAGGGATCGTAGGGGACATCCTCCTCACTTTGGAAGCCCTGAGATACTTGAGGTGCAGCGCCCACCGGGGTCTTAAGCCAAGACCCAGAAGGCCTCGGAAACATTGGTGGGACAGAAGTAGGCACCAAAGACACCAGTGGAATTTGAGGGCACATTGGCATCAAAGGTCCCATAAGCGTCGGGAGTGCCGAGGGAAATCAATGTCTCCGAGGACACCGGCCCCGAAGGCTCTGGGAGGGCTAGCATCGGTCAAGGAATCACTCACCGGAATTGGAATCGGTGGAGGCAGCAGCGATGCACCCTTTGATAGAGAAGGGATTCATGAAAGAAGAAAAAGGTTGTTTTCCACAGCAAGAAAATGTGAGCTCCACAGCTGTGAGGCTTCAGCTTCGCGGGAAAAGAGAGACTGAAGAGGGACCCCGCATGGACGTGTGGATAGTGGCATGCTGGGCATGCTCAGTGTGTCAGCCAAAGTTTCTAGAAATTTTGAGAAAAGTTTTCTGTGCTGGGCTCCATCTGATTATGTCACCCATGTGTGAGGACTACCATCTTGCTTGTCCTTGGAGAATGCAACTTGCACATTATTACTCGTAATGTTACTGTCGGCTCCTCCCTCCTTTACTATCTTTCTACAAGATCTTCTTCCCTTCTCTCTTTCCCATCAGCTTCCCTTCTCTTATAGGTCACCTCCAGATATTTTTGGTTCCGCACGTGCATTTGCATAGCCTGAGCTGACTCACGCATGCAAATAACCCTCAGTTTCATAGACATGTACAATTACAAATGTAACTGTACATCATGCACATTAACAGGACGAGTAGTTAGGAAAAACACTTAAAAAGTCCACCCACTCTACAACCGTGAAAGAGAGAGACAACATAGTTTTACCTTCCCTTTTCTGAAAGTAATTTCCCAAGCAGACCACAACTGTCACCTCCTGTTATGTTAGCTTATAGAGGGGGGAAAAACAATATCTGATGTGAATCTCGGTTTACACAAGCAGATAGTTGTATAGGTCCCTCTTTACATAGGAACAGAAGACTATCCAGTGTATAAAACTTTTTTATTTTTTTTTACAAATATGAAGAGCATTTTCCCCTTCTTATGTTCACACACAAGTAACATAGTAAATGACAGCAGAAAAAGACCAAAGGTCCATCCAGCATGCCCAGCAAGTTGCTTTTGGTGGTAATTGCCGCTCTGTGCAGGTTACCCCCATGCAGAAGTTAACAAGGGTGACTCTAGTTTTTTCATTTCCATCCTGTAGCCTGTAGGGATCCGCAGTACTTATCCCATGCCCTTTTGAATTCCATTATCGTTCTCATGTTCGCCACCTCTTCTGGGAAAGCATGCCAGGCATCCACCACTCTCTCTGTGAAGAAATATTTTCTGATGATGGTTCTCCATACCCCTTGGAGCTTCATATTGTGACCCCCTAGTTCTACAGTTTTCTTTCCAATGGAAAAGATGTGTTGTCTGTGCATCATTAAAGCCTTTCAGGTATCTGAAGATGTGTATCATATCTTCCCTGACCTCCTCTCCTCCAGTGTATACATATTTAGATCCTTCAGCCTCTCCTCATAGGTCTTTCAATGCAAATCCTGCACCATTTTGGTCACCGTTCTCTGGACTTCCTCCATCCTGTATCTATCCTTATTGAGATACGGTCTCCAGAATTGGTGAGGCCTCACCAAAGACCTGTACAAGGGCATCATCACCTCTTTTTTGTTGCTGGTTAATCCTCTCTCTATGCAGCCTGGCATCCCTCTAGCTTTAGCCATCGCCTGTCACACTGCAATGATGCCCTCTCATCTCCAGAAACTATCACCCCATGATCTAGTGAGATTCCTCCTTAAGTGACCTATGATCCCTCCTACTCCTTTCACACACCGGAAAACCTAGTTATTTCTGCAGTACCCCCTCCTCTTTGAGAAAGGGAAAGGGGGTAACTACCCAAATCAAATGAATAGACTATGAGCTCAAGTTACCAGTGTGGATTTTTCCCTTTCCTTTTCACTCATTCCTCAGAAATTCACATAGCGCATTGCAGCTTCTGTGTAAAGAGCAGAAGCGAATGCACACATACCCAAATACGCACACAAGCCTAAGCCTCACATACAGTACATATATCTATTCACAAACCTATACCTACCTATATGAAGCCCAGCCTCAATCAGACATTCACAGCTTCACACAAATTCATATATATGCATGCATGCAGTCTCAGCTTCACATGCATGCATATGAAAATATATGCATCCATGAATGCACGTGCACAGCCAGAGTCTCATGTACATGCAGTCAAGTGTCACATGCATACACACTGTCTGTTTTACATGCATGCACACAGCTCCATCCAGGGTTCCCAGAAAATTCTAGAATTCCGTTTCCCTGATCCTTCCAATCAAACACAAAATATTTCCCAGAATAATCATGCAACACAATATCACAAATGTAGATACTGACACTTTTGTACCTTCCTTTCTAGTTTTTTTACAACATGTAGTTTGCATTAACAGCTTGGTAAAAGTTATAGATAATTGAACTATTACTTATATATGCAGTGATCAAATTTAGAAATGTCAGTGTCAAATAGTGTACCAGCCTTATGTCCCAATCTTTTCAGGTCTCTCCCTCTACTTCATCCTCCTCCCTCTTTCTCTCCTCTTCCTCCAAAGCCCATTCTGTTCTCTCTTTCTCTCTCTAAATTAGTCATTTAGACTGTAACTTTCAAACTGGCGCACTTTGGCGCATGCCCAGATAGGTGGCCATTTTATAACTTGTGTATGCTTTATAAAATAGCCTGGGCACGTGTACGTGTGCACAATTTTAAGAGGGTGTGTGCCTAGCTGTGCAAATCCCGATTCTTCTACCACGTAAGTGAGAGTATTTAAAAACTGGTGTGCGTCCACGACATTGCCAGTCTCACCAGTTCGTCTACCAGTTCACCCAGTATAGAACTTGGTCCTCCAAACCCCCTGGTTTGAAGCCTATTATCCCAGACTATATGATCCTGGCAGAAATGGCTGATTTCTTTTATTTTTTTAAGTAACACTTCCTCCACAGCAGAATTAGTTACACGGCAGTGGGCCTGGGCATGTGCACAGGCGCTAAGAATTTACGTGCACATCTCTTGACCACGCCCTGAAACACCCATGCGCCATCCAGATCATGCCCTTTTTTTTAATTGAAGTGAGATGTGCACACTGCAGGAGATATGCGCATACCTGGACAGCTTTTAAAATTCAGTGGGTGCACGAGAGCCTGACTTGGGGGCACATCTCACAATCTTGGTGCATGCCAGGCTTTTAAAATTCACCTTTAAGCCATTACTAGCCCTTAAATTTAAAAAACAAAGCTAAATAAGGCACTTTACAGCACTGGCAGCTTCCTACTCTATAGCAATATGTGGGGCAGATGCAATAATGTGCGCTGAAAGCAGGCGCTGGCTTTTCAGGCCTGCTTTTTTAATGCGCGCATCGCGCCTGCAAGGGGCGCCATGCAATATGGAAATTAGGGGGTCGAGCTAGGAAGGAGGTGCTAGGGTCGCTTGCGTGATCTTAGCGCCTCCTTCCTAACGCGACCTGGCGCGGCTGCCGGTTATGAAGACCGACGCCGGTAAACTCGGCCTCGGTTTTCATAACCGACCGTCTGCCAGTAATGAAAATGGCCGCCGATCGGCCATTTTCATTACCGGCAGACAGGCAGGTTATGAAAACCGAGGCCGAGTTTACCGGCGTCGGTCTTCATAACTCGGCGGTCTGCTGAGTTATATATATATATTTTTTTTTTTTTACTTTAAAAAAGAAGTACAGAAAAGCAGTTTTTTCTGCTTTTCTGTACTTCTTTTCAATGCGCTCAACTATTAACGCCTGCTCCAGGCAGGCGTTGATATCTGAGTGATAAATGTGCGTCTGAGACGCACATTTATCTTTTTGCATTTGGAGTGAATGAGTAATAGCCTCATTCACATGCATTTGCATATGATGAGTGCTATCTCATTCACTCCGCGTTGGACATGTGTTAAATAGGCGCTAATCCCCCTATTGCATTAGGGAGTGGATTAGTGCCTATTTATCCCGCGTCTGACCGCGTCTGACTGCATCGGCCCCTCTGTCTCTCTGCTGCTGTCTTGTGCATGGAAGAGCAACTACAGCACTGCCAGCTTTTGCAGACTCTTGGCTGCTATTCAGTGTATGTCAAAGTCACTGTACAGTACAAATAAAAGAATCTTGCTCATGGATCGCCGAAAGACGCAAGCACTCTGATGTCAGGGAGAGACTGCATGAATCCTGCTATCGCATGGCCTGATTAACTGCCCTGACTTTCTGTGACCATGTGCAAAATAACTAATCTTAAAAGCCCCATGATCAAATCATATAATTTCATTTGACTTTCATGGAGTCTCTCTGACTGTCCAGGTCTGTGAGAGCCTGGGCAATCATAAACAGATAGAAGCACAGCACATGTAAGTACCTGTGGGTACACAGGCTCAATCTGACACAAGCATACACAAGTGCTCAACCTCAACATTTATTTTGAACAGAGACAGTATTTGGAACCACAGAAGCAGAAGGCTGTGCCAGAACTCACCACTGATCCCGTACCAGACAGCTTCTGAGGGAAGACTGCTGAAACATTCTTCTGGAGGAAGAAGTGACTGAGCTCAGCAGTGCACTGGAAAGTGGAGACACGACTAGTTAAAAACTCAATGGGGCCGCCTCAATACCATGCTCTAGCCGCAGCGCACGGCCTAACACACGACTGGATGCGCGTTTTGGACACGCGTCCGTAACCCCCGATCCAATACGGGGATTAGCACATCCAAAACGCACGTCCAAATCTCCACGTGGCTAATAGCGCTCATCCCATGGAAATCCATGTAGATGAGGCTATTAGCTAACCCCCTGCCATGCAATGAATTTTTACGCACCCAGGCCCGGCATAAAGGTGTGCCACGCTCAAGGGCGCATTGGGAAAAAAAAAAAAAAAAGAAAAATCCTGCTTTCTGCGATTCTTCCTAATAGCATCGTAGCAATACTATTTTTTTATTAAAAAAAAAAATTTTGGCGGTGCAACACACACACACACAAGATACAGGGCCCAGGCCGTGGATCTTGTGTGTGTATATGCCGGTAGCAGGAGAAAACAGATGCTTGTGGATTGAGCGTCAATTTTCCCAAATGGCTTGTCGGCCACCTGTCCTGAGTGCCTGATTCGGAGGAGGCTCTAGGGATGTACATTTGTCCCTAGCGCCTCCTTTTTAGCGCAACCACTCATTTTAATATTGGATCGGAAGCCCAGGAGAGGTGGCTGGATGCGAGTTAGGAAAACGGGTGCTCAACACTGAGCGCCCGTTTTCTGGCTCCACATTCACTCAGTTTCGCTGTGCTTTATTTTTTTATTTTTTTTGGTAGTAAAAAATTGGAATAGAACTGCCCACACAGGAGAAGCAGTGGGAAAAATACCTATGTGCTGTCCTGTGCTGCCAAAGCCTGGAATCAGAGAGACAATCTGGACAATGGAGGGATCTGAAGTAACTCCTTAGAGCTCTAACCCAGCGCCCAGAACTGCTTGGCCCTGCTCTCTGCCGACAGCCTAAACAAAAGATGAATATTCAAAAGGACGATGCCAACAATTTCTAAGAGTGAGCCACATCCAATGGGTCCAAGCTGAGGAGAGCCAAATGCCTTGAGCTGGGGGCTGTAAGTAGAATCCTTTTAGGGAAATAATGCGAGAATCCCACAAACACTTTTTGCAGTCGCAGACCTTAGGGGAGAAATCGGTGCTCGCTTGGTCTTCAGCTGTTACTCTCCTTGCTACAAGCAGAGGGCGGGCCATGAACACAGAGCTCATTCATTGTCGCTATTGTTTCAGCAGTGCTGGTCAGTTCATTTTTTTTTTAATAACTGTTTGCCAAACAAAGGAACTATCCCCAGCAGAAGGCAGATTAGAAAGCCAATGAGCCGAATGTAAATAAACCAGAAAAGGGAGATAAGGTAACCCAACACTCTCACAGAAGAAGTAAAATAGAAGCAGTTGGTAAAAGGGGGATAACTCCTTCTGAAAACGCTCACTTCCAGCATTGAATATGTGATTGCTGTTATCTCTGGCTCCTATGGACCAAATAAAGGAGATTGATTTTTCTTTATCCAGCCCTTTCTAGTTAACATTCACTGTTTCAGTGCAAGTAGCAAGTTACCTTATCCTTTTAATACCTTTTTTCCTTTCTGGTCCTTCAAAGGTGCTTTCAGGAGCCAGGGTTGAAGCTTTGACAACAGGCGCCACTGCTCACAAACTTCAAACTGGTGCTAATTTAACCCTTTTTTTGTGTCTGGCTCAGTAATTTCAGGAACCTGCCAGCCTGTCTCCTCCTTCTTCTTACACAGCACCATCTTGACTATCTTCTTCTCCCTCCCCCTGGTCATCCCTTACAGAGGCCCCCCTAACCTCCTCCAGGGCCCACAGCTATGTTTACCTCTCCCTCTGCTCCCAGTGGTAGAAACAGTACCGACTCTCTGCCATGTGGAGAGAGATTTTTCCCCCTGCTGTGCCTATGCCAGTTTTTTTCCAGCACTCCTCCTCCAGACACCGTGATGTCATGCTGACCATGGTCCACTCCGTTCTTTTTTCACTTGGGAGCTGTCATACTCAACTCTTCCCAAGCAGCAAAAGAATGATTGAGATCCACACCTCAGTTACATAGAAATCACTAGCAATATAAACATGGGAAAGGAGCTGGAAAATGAATCATTTCATTTCACACATTCTTTATGGCCTGGAAAGTATGAGCTAAAAAAAAAAAACCCAACCACAGAAGGATACAGGGCAAGTCCAACTTGGACATGGCACAGAGGGCTAAAAGGCAAACAGAAAGCCACAGGCAGTTGTGGGAAACCTGCAGTGGCTCCGTTACTTTAAATGGAGCTGCCCGCAGCTTGTCTGCAGCCGCCCCAAGGCTCCCGTGGGAATCTACACATTTCTTTCAGCAGTCAGCACCACGGGATGTAAAAAGAGACAACAGTTCATCACCTCAAATGCCGTATTAATATCAAGCAGCCATAAGATGAAATATACCACACTACCACTATCAAAGAGAGCAACCGTCCATGCTGTGCCCTGAATGAAAATCAGACTGAGGCTTCAGGAGAAAAAGGTGTACCACGCAAGGCGAGAGGCAACCTCATGATGCGGAACAAGACATACGGTGATAACTAATTGATCAGCAGTTTTACAGGGAAGGTCTCATAAGTCAACTTTCATAGTAGCACTCGCTAGTAGGACAGCAGCACTAGCTAGATTCCTGATCATATCAACTTTCCTGTTTCCTGGCTGTAGTGCATCCCCACTGGGTCTCCCCCCTAGTTGTCTTTTTCTTTAAAAATATATACCTTGGATTGTATTCATATTTCAATAAAAGGAATGCACGGTTTATTATGGGCACACCCTCATTTCATTGTGTTTTTCCCCCTGCTAATCTAGGTATCTTTATATTTGGTGAGGGTGGATTTCAAAGCCATTCCCATATGTAAAACAGTGATTTTGTCACACAAACAGACTTGTTGAAAAATGCCCGCCCTATATGTAGGTAAAATTATGGACTACATTTTCAAAGGGGTTTCGTTTCCATGCAAAAGTAGCATGCACTTGCAGATATGCTATTTTATAAACATCGAGAGAGCAGAGTTGTTTACCTGTAACAGGTGTTCTCCTAGGAGAGCAGGATGTTAGTCCTCACACATGGGTGATATCATCAGATGAAGCCTGGCACAGAAAACGTTTGTCAAAGTTTCTAGAACTTTGATTGACACACTGAGCATGCAAAGCATGCCCTAATCCACCTGTCCACGTGGGGTCCCTCTTCAGTCTCGTAACATACAATTATGAAAAAATAAAATAAGAAACAAAGATGAAACCCAACTCCTCAGGGTGGCGGGCAGGTTTAGTGAGTACTAATAACCTGCTGTCCTAGGAGAACACCTGTTACAGGTAAGCAACTCTGCTTTCTCCTAGGACAAGCAGGATGGTGGTCCTCACACATGGGTGAATCCCTAGCTACAAGCTATCCCTGAAACAAAAAAAAAAAAACAACAGACACCTAACCAAATGCCAATGGGCTCAACAACAGGGGTGCTGTTGGCAACAGAGGGAGACAGCCTGAACCTGAAAAAAGAGCCCTAAGCAGGAAGAGTTGGGTTTAGAGCTACAAGAGATTCCTGAGGACGGACTGGCCGAATCTACTGTCATGTTGGTCATCCCTATCCAGACAATAGGGAGAGGCGAACATGTGGAGGGAACTCACAGCCCTGCATATCTCCTCCACAGGAGCTGCCCTCAAGTGGGTCACCGAAGTTGCCATGGCTCTGACGGAATGAGCCTTGACATGACCCCCAAGCCGAGGTCCTCCTGTGTATAACAGAACGAGATGCAATCCACTATCCAGTTGGACTGTATCTGCTTACAAATGGCAACTTCCAATCTATTCCTGTCAAAAGATTCAAAGAATTACATGGATTTCCTATGACCTTCTGTCCGCTGCAGGTAGAAGGCTAAGGCCCTCCTACAATCCAGACTGTGCAAGGCCCACTCGCCTTGATACAAGTGAGGCTTGGGTTTTGGGTGGACCCTTGGACACTGTGGCTGCTGACCACACCCACGGGGGGAAGTCTCATGAGGGGCCACAGGTCAGGCTCAGCTTAGGACACACAACACAGATAGATCTTTTATTAACAGTATTGAGGAGCCACCAGAGGTGGCAGTAGTGAGCAGAGATGAAGCCCAGCTGGGCTTGTAGTCCCTCAGGGCTCTGGAACAGCAATCCCACAATGGCTGTGCTGTAGTGAAGAGAAACTGAGATAGTGAGTACAATGAAGTATATGTGCGGTTCTGGAATAGAGCCTCATTGGTTAGGTACTTACACAGCGGTTTCTCTCGGTAGGGAACACAGGAGCTGGAGTAGAGGCAGGCCCTCAAGGAGTGAATACCTGGTTCCAGGGAACAGCTCTGAGAGAAGTAGATAGTAACTCACTGATGGTGTAGGCAGCAGTATCTTCCAGGCAGAAGTGAAGTCCAGGCAGCGAATCTGGGAACATGAGCCCTCAAGGAGCGAGTACTGGTTCCAGACAGCAACCTGAAAGAGAAGAGAGAGGCCCCCAAGGGGTGGGTACCCCAAATAGAGTAAGTCCAATAATGGAGAGGCAGAGTAGCTAGGTACAGAGAGCGAATCCCATCTGTAAGGAGTTCACCAGTACGAATACCTGTCCTTGCTAACTCGATTAGCTAGCAGTATTGTAGGCTTTTTGTATCCGGGATGCGTGACGTCATCACAGGGGGACGCCCCTGAGGTTCGCGCCAAAAAAAGTATTTGAAGCAGGGCCACGTGGCGCGCGTGTCCTAAGTCAGCTGGACAGCATGGCGGGAGGCAGCACCCAAGCCGGACCGGGGATGCCGGAGAGGACGGCAGGCAGACGCCGCGGCAGCCAAACGTCCATCAACCGCGGGAGGAGTCGCCAGAGAGGTAAGGAGGGCGGAGTGGAGACGTCAGGCAGCAACAGTAGTAACAGTACCCCCCTTCAAAGGGCGGTCTCCTCTGCGGGTACCAGGTTTAGGTTTTGAAGGATGCGTGAGATGAAATTGACGGAGCATCTCTTTATCAAGGATGTTAGCCTGAGGCTCCCAAGAGTTTTCTTCGGGGCCAAAACCCTCCCAAGAAAGGAGGTATTCAAGTGTTTTGCCTCGTCTTCGGACATCAAGAATCTCTTCGACCTTGAATTCTAGGTCATCTTCTGCGTTGATGGCAGGTGGTTCCTGAGTCTTGGAAGAGAATTCACTGAGTATGAAAGGTTTCAAGAGTGAAAAGTGAAAAGCGTTGTGGATGTTTAGTCTAGGTGGTAACTTCAGACTGTAAGTGATGTTGCCAAGACATCGGAGGACTGGAAATGGTCCAACGTAGCGAGGAGCGAACTGAGTGGAGGGTAACTTCAGTCTGAGATGTTTGGTAGATAACCAGACTTTGTCACCGGGTTTGAAGATAGGCACTTGAGAATCATAGAACTTCTTAGCGCGGTCACTCGCTTTAACTAGCATGTCTTTCGTCTGAGTCCACAGGTTATGGATTTCATCAGCAGTAGATTGAGCTGCTGGGGACGTCACTGAGAGCTTCAGTGGAAGTGGCGGTGTTGGAGAGCATCCATATATCACTTCAAAAGGTGTTGATCCAGGTGATGTTGCTGGATCAGAGTTGATAGCGAATTCAGCCCAAGGTAACAGTTCGGCCCAGTTATTCTGACGGCAACTCACGTAGGCTCGAATGAACTGTTTTAAGGTTCTATTCATCCGTTCTGATTGACCATTTGATTGCGGATGATAGGTTGAAGTGTAGTCTAGAGAGATATCGAATAACTTGCACAAGGTCCTCCAGAATCTTGCCGTGAATTGAGATCCTCGGTCTGAGACAATGTGTCTTGGTAAGCCGTGAAGGCGAAAAATGTGCGATATGAAGACCTTCGCAAGCTCCAAGGCTGAAGGTAAGCCAGGCAGCGCCACGAAATGGGCCATCTTGATGAAGCGATCGACTGTTACCCAGATGGTATTTATTCCTCCAGAAGAGGGTAAATCAACTACAAAATCAGTAGCGATGTGTGACCAGGGCTGTTCCGGAACTGGCAGTGGGTGCAGCAATCCCCACGGTTGGCCAGAAGCAGGTTTGTGTTTGGCACAGTTGGTATAGGATGCCACGTAGGATAGGGTATCCTTCTTGATAGTAGGCCACCAATAAAACTTCTGGATCTTGAGCAGGGTTCGGCATTGACCAGGATGGCAAGCCAGCTTGGAATCGTGTGCCCAAAAGAGCACTTTCTTCCTGAGGTGTTTAGGCACGATGGTCTTACCAGCGGGCACAGAATGTGTAGTCGCCAAGTTGACTTTCTTCAGGTCAATTATGTGCTGAGGCTCTTCTGGCACATCCTCCAAGAGAAAGGAGCGTGACAAGGCATCAGCTCTGGTATTTCTGTATCCGAGGAGATATTTAAGCACAAAGTCGAAACGATTGAAAAATAAGGACCATCTAGCTTGTCTGTGGTTAAAACGTTGTGCATGGCGGAGATACTCTAGATTTTTGTGGTCCGTGAATACGGTTATTTGATGTTGAATGCCTTCGAGCCAAGGCCGCCATTCCTCGAATGCAAACTGTATTGCCAAGAGCTCTTTATCGCCGATCCCATAGTTCTTCTCTGCCGGGGAGAAACGTCATGAGAAGAAAACAGGGACGTAAGGCTTTAGAGTCTCCAGTCTGGCTCAATACAGCCCCCACGCCGACATCTGAAGCGTCCACTTCTACGATAAAGGGCTTGTTGGGGTCAGGATGCCGCAAGCATGGTTCCGTGGAAAAGGCAGTCTTTAGTTTCTCAAACGCGGAAATGGCCTCCGCAGACCATTTTGAAGCACTGGCACCCTTGCGGGTCATTGCGGTCAAGGGTACTGTTAAAGAAGAGTAGTTCTTTATAAAGCTTCTATAATAGTTGGTAAACCCCAGGAATCGTCTCAGGGCCTTCAGGCTGATAGGTTGGGACCAATTTTTGATACTCTCGAGCTTTTGAGGGTCCATCTGGAAGCCATCTTTAGACACGATATAGCCAAGAAAAGGCACTGAGTCTTTATGAAATTCGCACTTGGAGAGTTTGGCGTAGAGCCGGTGTTCACGGAGTCGGCGTAGTACTTGCTTGACATCCTCTAGATGAGTGGGCAAATCCTGGGAAAATATCAGGACATCATCCAGGTATACCACGACACTCTTGTACAGCAGGTCCCGCAGGATGTCGTTCATCATGTTCTGAAATATAGCAGGTGCGTTGCATAGACCTGCTAATTGACTGGTGCAAGCAAAATCAGAACTGTTGCAAGTGAAACTGTTTGCTGCCATTTTGGGCGGGAGGCCTGGGTGAACTGGTGGGGGTTCAGGGTAAAGATCTAGAGCAGGGGTCAGGAACCTTTTTGGCTGAGAGAGCCATAAACGCCACATATTTTAAAATGTAATTCCATGAGAGCCATACAATATGTTTAAAACTAAATACAAGTAAATGTGTGCATTTTATGTAAGATCACACTTTTAAAGTACAATAAGTCTCTGAAAATATTACACCAGGCCTTAAGACACCAATACATCTCCTATTAGGAAAACGGACCAAGTCAGGCTGCTATAGAGTCCTACACAGAAACTACACGCCAGCAGAAAACCTCACCTGAATCACGTGCTGTCCCTCACCTAACATAGAATAAAGAGACCAAAACGCATAACAAGAAGCATGCAGACAAAAACTGAATTGGAAACTGCAACAAGCCAGAGTCTCTGTATGCAGTGTAACAAAGGAAAAAAGAAACATCACACATCCTTATAAAACAAATCAAGAAATATAAAATCATCAGCAGTAAAACTGTACTAACAAAAAGAACATATTTCGAAACAGCTGATGAGTGGAATATCCAATAATTAAAAACTCATATAAAACATTTCCAGATACCAACAAAATATTTCAAAATAGCAGACACAAAGATCCAGTAATGAAAAATAATAAGGATACAAACATTTTTTTGCTCTGCATACCTGGGAACGTTTGATATCCAGGTGTCCTGAGATTGTTCTGAATTAGCAGGAGGTGGGGTGGTTTGCTTGGAACTTTCTCCTCTCTCAGTCACATACCAGCGCTCTCTCTCACACTGGCTCTCAATGACACACCTATACACACATGCTCTCAGTCACTCACATATACAAATGTTTTTTCTCTCTCACTTATATAGGCTCTTAATTACACATTTACACACATGCTGTCTATCTTTTCACGCTTACACACACACAGGCTTTCAATCACATAAATACATGCTGTCTTTTTCTCTCACACACAGACTCTCATTCACATGCTTACAAACATGTCCTCTCTTTCTCTCATTTACACACAGGCTCTCAATCACATACTCACATGCTCCCTCACCTAAATCAGCTCTCAATCACACACATACATACACACATGGTCTCTCTCTCTCATTTAAACACAGGCTCTCAATCACATACTCACATGCTCCATCACCTAAACCAGCTGTCAATCAGACACAGACACACATGATCTCTCTCTTACTTATACACACAGGCTCTTAATCATACATACACATGATCTCTCTCACACACAAAGGATCTCAATCATACACACATACTCTTTCAAACAAACAGGTTTTCAATTACAAACTTACACATACAGGTTCCCAATGGTAAACTTACATTCATGCTCTCTCTCTCACAGGCAGGATCTCAATCACAGACATACTCTCTTTCACATATACAGGCTCTCAATCATTCACATACATGCAATCTCTCACTCACACACAGGATCTCAAAAACACATGCTTGCTCGCTCATTCATTCACTCTCTCTCTCCCCCCCCCCCCCCCCCCGGGAACTCGCGGCAGCAGCAGCCACCTCCCAACGCTAACCTCCTTCATTTTCAGCCCTCGCGGAGGCGAAGGCGGAGTCCCATCGGCCGCGGTTGAAGATTTTCATTTTCCTCCGAGCCGCGCTGCTCTCTTCTTCCCGCGGCCCGGAAGAGGAAGTGGAGAGCATCGGGTGCCTGCGCGGGAAGACCCGCGCAGGCACCCGATGACTCCAGCGCTGGCACCCGGCTGACACCCGATGACTCCCGCGCAGGCACCCGGATGACTCCAGTCGGCGTGCCCTCTGCTCCTCCCCCCCGCGGCCCGGAAGAGGAAGTGGTGAGCATCGGGTGCCTGCGCGGAAGAAGAGACCACGCTAGTGTGGTCTCTTCTTCCCGCGCAGGCACCCGATGCTCTCCACTTCCTCTTCCGGGCCGCGGGGGGGGAGAAGAGAGCACGCCGGTGCCGCTGACTCCAGCTGTCCTGCCGCGTTCCGCCCGGGCTGACAGCATTTTAAGCCCGGGCGGCGGAGGACCGGGGAGCAGCTGGGTCAGCGGGGAACAGCGAAGTATGGCGACACTTGTCTGCGAGCCAGATGCAGCCCTCAAAAGAGCCATATCTGGCTCGCGAGCCATGGGTTCCCGACCCCTGATCTAGAGAATCTAGGTGAACTGGAGATGGACTGGGTAAACTGGCAGAGGTATCAGTGAACCGATACTTTTCAAGTATATGCACAAGTATTTCTAAATGGGTTATAAACGCGTACTTTATAAAATACCTGCCTCCCAGTAAAAATTGAGGTTATTATGTGTACATGTTCTATTTTTTATGTACCTAAAATATGCGCATGCATGTTTATAAAATAGGTAGGGACAGTATGCGTTTTCTTTGCAATGGAAAAATTTGCGCCTCCTGAAACAAACACACATACTTTCTGAGCAGAACTACATCGTATTTTATAAACTGTGCATCTCCCACCGCAGCCTTTATAAAATCCTATAAAATCCTATAAAATCCTTTATAAAATTTCTGTGTATCCACTTAGGTGCATGCATGTTGTACCATAGAGAGATTTGAAAGTTAGGCTTCCTGTACATGGAATTTTATTCGCGGTAGGTGGGAGGTATTCTTTGGGGATTTTCAAAAGCAGGCGTGGATTTTTAGCCAGAAAATATGGAACTGCACAAATTGTCAGGTGTGAAATCTGTGTGGGTAATTTTCCTTAGGCCATTTTCAAAGACAAAGAACGCACCTGCCTTCCCTTTTACAAAATCTGTGGGCAAAAAGTACCCAGGCACTTTGCAATAATGTACGAGGGTGAGGCCTGCGTGGACTTCCAGCAAAGATAGCCATCTCGTAAACATACCCAGCCATTTTAAAAGGAAGAAGAGTTTTCAAAACGCTAAATGCTAATACTGCCTCCGGAATAAAACATATATCAGAATGAGAATGGTTAACTTGAATGGCTTTGCTGTAACTGCCAACTGAGTTCTCAAATTGATAGTATTTATGCTGCTAACAACAACATGTAAAATCTGAACAGACTTTTGCTCAAGTGTGCTGGAAGGTGAGCTGAGTTAAAACAAGCAATGGGGGAAAAAAAAAAAACCCAGGTAACCATGGTGGTCTTCTTTCAAGAGGTTGTGCTTGTCTGTGCTGGTCAGTGTTTGGCAAATGGTCCACTTTAAATGAGAAGTCAGGCAGGGAGGTATAAACAGAAAAGAGAAAAAGGAAAAAAAAGGCAAAGCAGAAGAATGCATTCCTAAACCACTTTTCAGAGAAATCATGGCTCAAAATAATTCTTTGCTAGCACTTTGAAATGGCCTTCGAGGAATAAGTAATCCAGGCAGATCAATTACTGATCAAACACCTAACCTCACAGCCACCCCAATATTTCTATCGCTGCACAAACAGCATTCATTGCAACCTAGAAAAATGCCTGAGAAAACACTGGCCTTTCAAACAACAGAGCAATACAGCTCACAGCACACATCAACAGATTTAAGTTGAACATTTAATGGAAAAATGATGTGGTCTATGTGCTTCCTGAGGGTGCATTTCAAACAGCCCTGCATAGGCTAAATCTGTGGCTACTTTTTATTTGCAGAATTTATTTTCAAAGCAGATTTATGCACAAAATCCAATTTGCTCAAAAGCAGATGTTAACTTTGTGCAGGTGGATTTACACCCATGCTTTTGGAAAGTAAAGCATCTTTGAAACAATGAAGGTCATTCTCCAAGACCTTTGCATGCATAAAATCCGGTTTTATGCGTGCAAGTGCCTCTTTACTAACAGCCCCAGTGGGCATGCAGGTACAAGTATCCACGGACCACGATTCCCTTGTGGATTTTTTACGTGCATAATCAGAGACGGCCAGCTCCAGTCTCCAAGAGCAGCACACATGACAGCGAGATCTGTATGCACTACCTCCTTTTTAAGCTAATATATCTTATATATATATAATATATATTCATTATAGATATCCTGAAAACCAGGAGTTGGCTATCGCTGAAACAGGTGTTCTGGGGGGGGGGGGGAGGGTTTGAGGGGGTTGAAATTTATGTTCATTCTTTTGGAAATCGAAAGGAATTACTTTTTGTGTATGCTCGCCATAGTTGTTATTAAACAGTCACTTGCATGCATAAAAGCCAGGTTTTTATATGCACAAGTGCATTTGAAAATTACCCCCTCTATTGTTTAGCAGGCCAGTGAAAAAGCAGATTTTGGTCAATAGCTGAGTTCATCGGTTTAAGTTGAAAGGCAGGTTGGCAGATAAAGGTACAATAAGCCTGACAATAAGTTATCTCACATCACTCTAGCTGGAATCTCATCCCATAGCTGTCATGTTTACACTTCCTGATTAATAGAAAACAACTTCTCAGTTCCCTGAGGTTCTGCCAAATTGCCCAAGAAGGCCCTTGGTGCCTCTCTGTGTTGATGCTTCTTACTTGGTATAAAACAAACAGCTGCGTATTATCAATATTTTGCCATTAGCCAACAAGTTGATATTATAAGGCTTCAATTGCATTTGTCAAAAGACTGGTGTGTTAAGTGGAAAATACACTGTTACATACCTCTTTCAAACTGCAACTTTTTATACCGCTGCATAATTTCTGTTGCAACCATGCACTCAATCTAGTAAAATAAAATTAAGCAAATATCAAATTATAGAGATACAGAAAGAGTTGATTCTTTCATATGGCAGAGAAACCTAAAAAATACATTAAAGTGTTAACATCCAACATGGGTCGGGCCTTTGCTTGCCAGTTTGCAGTTAGTGCTCTCATTTTTTAAAACACCTCTTTTTATCACTCTGCATTACAGAATTCAGCTCAGGAGCTACTCATTAATCACTGCTTCCCTGCAATGTTCTTGAGGAGGCAAAGTAATAAAATGCAGTTTGCTGAATGCACTGGTTTACTTCTGCTTAAGCGCACACGTTTGGTGTGTAAAACTTATTTCTGAGGCAGGAAGAGTTTTAGCACACAAAAATTGTGACCTACATGGGAAGTAAAAAAAAAAAAAAAAAGAGCTAATTTTAGTGCAATTTCCATGGAAATGCATGCTAATGAGCTGCAGATGGAATTACTTCCAAAGCAGGAAAGTGTGCTAAAAATTAGCACACTTTTTCACTTCTGTTTTACAGGCCGATGCAATAACCTGTGCGTTAAGAGCCTGTGTGCTGGATTTCAGTGCACAGTTTTAACGCACAGGTAAAAATTTTTTTTTTTTAAACTCCCAATGCAGTATGCTAATGCTATGCTAATACATCGGGAGTTAAAATGTGCCGTCAGCACAGGCTAACCATGCATTTTAAAACTCCGGAGGGGCTAAACAGGAGTGAGCATATAGGAGCACATCTTTTGCTGTAGCCCTAATTTAGGAGCACATCTTTTGTTGTGTTCCTATCTGGCCATGGTTAGACTTAAAAAATAAATGCACCATAAAGCCTATGCCATTTGTCCTTGCAGGTAGAGGGAAAGTCCAGCATTAGCAGCTTTACTCTACCTCTGCCCAGGAATACATTTTCTAATGTTAAGAAAATGTGCACCCAGCCACTGCTCCTCTCTGGGCCGGGAGGGAATGCTTAATGCCTTCATTTGCATGGAACTTCCATGTGAGGGCGCTGAGCTGATCACGCATTTCTGAACGCTCATTTTGTGAGCGTAAAACTCCTTGCTGCATCAGCAGTAAGGTTTACCCTCACAAAATGTGCGTTCAAGTGCAGGTGAATGTACCTTTCTTAATTGCCCTGTTAGTGCTGAAACTTTATTTCAACCCCCCCAAGGGGGGAAGTAAATAAAAGTAAAAAAAAAAATCAGTCAGCAACAAACAGGGAATTCCCAATTTGGGGACCAACATCCCTTGGGACCCAAAGTCCTGATTCAAAGGAGCCCAGCTTCTCCGAGCCTGGGACTCCTGTAAACGGAGCCTCCCCATATTCCCCTCACCCTCTATTGTGCCAGCACATTCCCTAAATTCATCCACTCACTAAACCCCTATTATGCTCCTCCCCACTAAACCCACCCACTCCCTAATTTACCCATCCCCACTGAGCTAATCCCCCACCCATATAAACTACCCCCTCCTACTCATTAATTCATTCCCCACTCATCCTACTACCCCCCACCCACTATCCCATTCCCTCCATGCACCCGCCTCCTCCACTAATTCCAGGACCCCATAAACTTACCTGTCCTATAGAATGGCTCCTCCATTCTTCCTTGCTGGCCATTTAAAAAAATGGTGCCTGTTCAGCTGAAGACACTGACCTCAGCTGAAAAGGTGTCACTGTTAAAATGGCCAGCAGGGCAGAAAGGAGGATCCATAGATAAGATGGAGATAAACATATGAAAACACATGAAGTAACTGGAGATCATCTACAGCAGTGGTGCCCACCTCAAGGCCAGCCAGTGTTTCAGGCCACACCTAATAAATACTCATGAGATATATTGGCGTGCATGGCTTCCAATGTATGCAAATATATCTCACGCATAGTCTTTAGGGCTATGAATCCTTGGGCTGGGGTGGGTGAGCACTACTGCTCCATGGTGCATTATAAGGCACGTGAGAACATGTGCACCAACCAAAAAATGGCAAACTAAATGGGAGTCAACTGTTATGGAGACTCCGGTTTTTTTTTTATATGAAAAGGAGATAATTGGAGAATTCCAGTGAATCCGTGTCAGGGATTGGGAAGAACTATCACACGTGTCAATTTAAATGTAAAAATCAAGATGATCTTGCTAATTTACTTGCAAAGTATAAAGGTTTTCAGAGATCTCCCAGGAAATGCAGCAAACACAGGGAGTAGCAACTTTTCGTGAAAGTATTAATCAACACATTAGTTGATTTAAAATGTGACTCAGAGTTTTATTAGTCACCAAGGCTTTGAGAATCTAGCGGAGAGGGTTTATAAAAGCACAGGATCATAGCAGGGATCATATATGGAGATAGGTTCTAAGTTTTTAGGAGTCCTGAGATGCCCCCAAGTCAGCGGGATACGTTTCTAGCTGAATAACCAGTTATCTGGCTGCCTCATGATCAGTCAGATGGCAAGATTTACAAACCTCAACATTCAAACCTCAACATTTGTTCAGCTAAGTCCAAACTTAGCCAGACAAATGGCACTGCATATGGGCCTCTCTGTCTATAGTCCTAAGGAAACATGAAGAGGGCAATTTTCAGAAGCCATTTACATGTGTAAATACCTATTTATCTGAGTAAGCTGGTAGTCTGAAAAATGCCCTGTCCTTATCTGGCTAAAAGCATGCGCAGGGATCCCCAATGCACATACTTTCAGCAGAAGTGCACGTGCTTAGGTTGGGGCAAGAAAATAATGTGCCTAGATTACATTTTTCAAATCCACACGAAAAATGTTGACATTCATACACCGGTATCCAATTCTTCCCAGAGAAAGTTTCTCCATAAGAAACGAGTTACAACAAAGCCAGACCACAAAGCCAACATGTCATGTGCTGAAACCTCCAGTAACAGCTCCCAACCAAAGTTGGCAGCCCTATCACCGGGTCATGACGACAGCTGAACGAAATCTACAAAACCCAACTCAGGAATAGCAGAGAAACGTGGAGACAGAAATCAGAGGCTCTGACTGGTTACCAATGCAGTCACAATTTACCCACAAATGACCGCGAAAACTGCATAAGGATTTCTAAAAACTACAGACAAGCAAGACTGACTTTCATGCTGTCCATCCTCTACTTATTCATTTCACTGCTGCCGCAATATACGCTCATCGGCCACTGCAGTTTCAGGTGGCTTACCTCATTCTCTTGTAGATGTCCTCGCTTTGGACAGGCAGAATCGGGACAGCTGATTGCCGTTTCCAGACCTTCCTTGATCAAAAGTTCGACGTACTGCTTTAAGCACTGTTGGGAAACAACACAGGGTATACATATCTTTCCAAAATCTGAGCTAGTAAAGAACACAGCACTTACTGCACAAGAAAAGGCTTTAAAGAGTTCAACTGTCAGTAGGAGACTGAAAAGGAAGTAAAAAATAAGTTTTATTTACAGAATTAACTGGATGCCATGAAAATGGCAGGAGACAAATTATGGGCACTACCCATCTCTCTCTCTCTCAGCTCCGATTCCCTAACTAGCCAGGAATCTGTATTGGGACCCGTACTTTTCAATATATTTATAAATGATCTGGAAAGAAATACGATGAGTGAGGTCATCAAATTTGCAGATGATACAAAATTGTTCAGAGTAGTTAAATCACAAGCAGATTGTGATAAATTTGCAAGAGGACCTTGTGAGACTGGAAAATTGGGCATCCAAATGGCAGATGAAATTTAATGTGGATAAGTGCAAGGTGATGCATATAGGGAAAAATAACCCTTGCTGTAGTTACATGATGTTAGGTTCCAGATTAGGAACTACCACCCAAGAAAGAGATCTAGGCATCATAGTGGATAACACATTGAAATCGTCGGTTCAGTGTGCTGTGGCAGTCAAAAAAGCAAACAGAATGTTGGGAATTATTAGAAAGGGAATAGTGAATAAAACGGAAAATGTCATAATGCCTCTGTATCACTCCATGGTGAGACCGCACCTTGAATACTGTGTACAATTCTGGTCGCCGCATCTCAAAAAAGATATAATTGCAATGGAGGAGGTACAGAGAAGGGCGAACAAAATGATAAGGGGATTGGAACATCTCCCCTATGAGGAAAGACTAAAGAGGTTAGGACTTTTCAGCTTGGAGAAGAGACGGGTGAGGGGAGATATGATAGAGGTGTTTAAAAATCATGAGAGGTCTAGAACGGGTAAATGTGATTCGGTTATTTACTCTTTCGGATAAAAGAAGGACTAGGGAGCACTCCATGAAGTTAGCATGTGGCACATTTAAAATTAATCGGAGAAAGTTCTTTTTCACTCAACGCACAATTAAACTCTGGAATTTGTTGCCAGGGGATGTGGTTAGTGCAGTTAGTGTAGCTGGGTTTAAAAAAGGATTGGATAAGTTCTTGGAGGAGAAGTCCATTACCTGCTATTAATTAAGGTAATTTATAAAATAGCCACTGCTATTACTAGCAACAGTAACATGGGATAGACTTAGTTTTTGGGTACTTGCCAGGTTCTTATGGCCTGGGTTGGCCACTGTTGGAGACAGGATGCTGGGCTTGATGGACCCTTGGTCTGATCCAGTATGGCATGTTCTTATGTTAAGTTACTAACTGAAGCAGCATTCAGTGGGTAGCCTAGCCCCCAACTTGTTGTGGAAAACCTTAGAGAAAACAAGGAGTGATACAACTTGCTGCCCGGCATCTTCTCCAAGCTCAATTAATATTATAGCCAGAGCTGTTTGCTTTTTTGGGGGGTTTTTTTTGTTTGCTTGTTTGCTTTTTTGTTTCATTTCTGAAAGCCAAATGAGAGAAATGCTGCTCACTCCTTCAGCTTGCTCCTCACAGCAAATGTAGGTTTTGCAGCAAATGGGAGGCAATGCTATTTTTAAAAGTTTGTTTTAGAATCATCAGATTTAAAGTAAATACATCAGTGACATTTGTAACAGGACAGAAAAAATGTGCACAAACTCAAGGGTTTTCAGTGTTAACATGCACCCATTTGGCATAAGGCTAAAAGAAAATGTTTTAAGATTTTGTGCCAATTCTGAAGCACATTTATATTTACTTAACATTTATGAATAAGCACAAGTGGCTGAGTTAGTGCAAGTTTAAAACTTATGAGCAATCTGCACCAATCGCCAGGACCTCAGCTCTTGCTACTGTCCATTTGTGCGTCTTTCATAAGCATTCATATTTCATTCACTTTCTGAAAAAAGTTTGAAAAGTACACATGAATAAAGCCTTAACTGACCCCACTGCTCACTAGTTCCAGGCCTGCTAATGCAGCCATTTCTTTGTATTACCATGTGCCCAATGTGCATATGACCAAGGGATTCCAACAGGTAAAAAGCGTTTTAACTAAGTAAATCAGCTGTTTGAAAATGTGCCCACTCTGTACACAGGCAGAAGTGTACACAGACCTCCACAACCCGCACACTTTTACCCGCAGTACAGTGGAGGCATTCCTAGGGAAGTGATTAGGTCAGGGGTGAAAAACTACATGCATCGTTTTGGGATTTTCAAACCTACTGAGAACATTTTCTAAAGGGCTCTGCCTGGCAAAGTGCCTTCTATCAAGTGAATTTTCAAAAAGGATTTACTCGTGTAAATGTAACTAATATTGTAGCATTTTTTAAAAGCCATTTACACACACGTAACGTGCACTTACATGAGCAAATCCTATGTACAATTCAATTAGCATATTGTCGGGGGACTGAATCTTACATATTTGATTAGACAACCTTGACTTGAAGGGATCTGCACTTGTAAAGGACTTTCTCTGATTAAAAGGACTCTGCTCATTTTTTAATAAATGATGAGGTAATCTCACTTTTAGTTTTTTACAAAAAACTTCTTTGTTTATACGCAACCACATGAAGTGTTAACGCAGCACACATTTGTAATTTTGTACGTTTCCGTTCATGCCCTCGACCCACTACTATCGTGGCTCTTCACTGTCCCTTCTGAAATCAATAAATGCAGTTTGGCCTTTAGCCACCAACATGCCACCCAGCCCACTATTTCCTTTGAGGTACTTACACCCTGGGGATAGTAGACTCCATGGTTGAACTCTCTTCTGAGGTCCAGCCAGGCCTGCCTCATGGTGCAGATGTTTCTTCCCTCTCTCTAGATGGCGAACATCATTTCCTTGTTTGCCATCATTAAGGTGGCCAGTATGGCCACATCCTTAGCAGTGAAATTTGGCTGTGTTGCTGAGGGAGCCATTTTGGAATGAGCCCGCCCCAGCAAAACCGGAAGTGCACGTACGTGTGTGAAAAAGTATGCATGTGCTTTTACAACCTGCAAGTTGTAAAATACTATATTAATTATTTGTGGACCCCTATATGTGTGTATTTGGGGGTCACATGAGATGTTTGAAAGTCTGGTTCCATGTGTGTAGCTTTAGTCAGAAAAAGTATCTGCAGGTGCAAATTTCTGTGGTACTTTTCTCTGGGCTAATTTTCAAAGTAAAGTACATATACGCTTTCCTTTGAAAGCTGGAGCAAAGTCTGTGGCTTAAAAGTACCCTTGGACTTTGCAGCAATGTGGGAAGTTAGAAAATTGCCCCCAGTATGCACGTAACAACTTTTACTGAAAGTTTCAAATTGTAAAAATATTTTTCTTTAAAAAAATTATAAAGTTCCTCCAAAGTTTGATCTCTGTATCTCAAGAATTAATTCTCCATTACTCTTTTTCTCCATTCCAGCCCCGTCAATATTTTTAGCTTTCGCTCCTTTTTCGTGTTCTCGTTTCCTTTATTCTCTTCCATTTCTTTCCTCCTATCCCAGTTACCTCAGGGGTAACTGGGATAGGAGCTCCATCTGTTCTCCTCCACTTCTCCCATGCCCCATGTCTTTTCCTTATTCTCTTCACTGGCATCTCCTTCATTCTCTCCATCACTCCTGTTTGCTCTCACTCACAGCATTTCTTCCCTCCCTTCTTCCTCACCTGTCTCTTATCCTTCCCTTCTCTGGTGTCTTTCAGTCCTTCCTTACTCGCCTTTGCTGTTACTGACTCAGCCTGCTGTACTGCCTCCCTCTGGGTGGCAGCTCGCTAGGGCTTTCCGTCAGCCACAGCATTGGCAGAGAAAGGAAAAGCGGCTGCAGTAGCAACACCGCTGGCACCTAGAGGCACAGGGTCCAGAGCAGTAGGTGAAAGGCAAAAGTAAAAATGAAATAACACAAAGTACCCTGACGACCTGGTTGTGGGCTGGGCAGAAAGGGAAAACTTTGAAAATACAGTTTAGCTTTACAACAAAAGTAAGTCTATGGATGTACAGAAGATTCAAGATCTTTACATAGAAACATAGAAATGACGGCAGAAGAAGACCAAACGACCCATCCAGTCTGCCCAGCAAGCTACTCACTTTATCCAATTTTTTTTCCCTTTTTCTCTCTCCCACCTGTTACTATTGGCTTCCAGTACCCTCCAGCCCTAATTCCCCTCCACCCCACCACCAATGCAGAGAGCAGTGCCATATCTGCATCCAAGTGCCGTATCTGCATCCAAGTTAAACATGCCTTTGCATAATCAGTCCAGGTTATGATGGGATCCGAGGCAGTTTTTCCATCAGTTTACAGTTCATTTGAATGGTTATGGAGTACTGAGCCCCAGAGGGGGAACACTGACTTCCAATTTATGTGAATAGGACTGACAGCACAGCCTTACCAGAGAGTGTCAACAAAGCCTATACAAATTTGGGATCATTAGAATTGTGTTGATTTTAATCATATTGGGGGAACACTGAGCCAGATTCAACACAGAGGGACACTGTTCATTTTGCTGAGTGCCACAGCTTTTATTGCTTTTTCCCAGGCATCAATAGTGAATAAGAAAATTACATTTGAGGCCAGACATTTCAGCAGACTTGTTCTGTGTACAGCAGGTATAGGACCTTAATAATGTACAAAATTAAATCCCGGCAGGTACTTTACCAGGCCTCCCTAACCCTTCCCCCAAAAGACGCCCTTTTCCCCTGCAAGTGCTATGCGCAGTGGGGTAGATTTTAAAAGCCCTGAGCGCCGGCGGCCTATTTTGCATAGGCCGCCGGCGCGCAAAGCCCCGAGACGCGCGTAAGTCCCGGGGCTTGCTAAAATGGGCGGTCCGGGGGCGCGTCTGCGGTCCGGGGGCGTATCCTGGGGAGCGTGTCCGAGGTCCGGGGCGGTCGTGGCCGAGTGCCCCGACACAGCGGCCTGTGTCGGGGCCTGGCCAGCCGGCACGCACAAGTTACGCCTACCAGTGGCAGGCGGAACTCCATCGAACAAGGTAGGGGGGGGGGGGATTTATGTAGGGCCAGGGGCGTAGGTTAGATAGGGGAAGGGAGGGAAAGGTGGGGGGGACAAAAAAAAAAGTTCCCTCCGAGGCCGCTCCGATTTCGGAGCGGCTTCGGAAGGAATGGAGGCAGGCTGCGCAGCTCGGCGCGCACAGGCTGCCGATTTTGCGCAGCCTTCCGCGCGCCGACCCCGGAAATCTGGCGTACTTTTGTTTGCGCCAATTGCGCGAACAAAAGTACGTGCGCACGCTGTTTTTAAAATGTACCCCAGTGTGTGGACATTTTCCCTCTTAGGGGTAGGGGGCACATTTTCAAAGGATTTGTTTTTAAAATGTACCCCAGTGTGTGGACATTTTCCCTCTTAGGGGTAGGGAGCATATTTTCAAAGGATTTGTTTTCTGCAGGTAAACAAAATTGGTTTCTAAATAAACTAACAGAGGTTCAGAGTAGTTAAATAGTGGTGGAAAGAAATGTCTTGTTTTTATGTTAATGCTAAGTCAATGCTTGGTGTAATAAGGTCATGTAAGAGTGAATAGCACATATGGTTATGTAAATAATAGCTGCGGCCACGGGTCAGCCGGAGCAAAGCCCCCAGGGAAAGAGGAAAGTCACTACTTAAGGGCGACCCCCTGGTGACCCGACTCAGGGCCCGTGACGCTAGGCCAAGGACCATCACTGCAATGACCAGACTGGAATAGGCATGCTTGGAGGAGGAGATATAAAACAAGGGGTGGGAGGGGGAAATCCCTGGGTAGTTGCGAATAAAGGCTCAGCCCTGGTTCCACTTGAGCTGGAAGTACAAAGGAGCAGGAGGAAACAGCTGGTCCAAGAAGAAGCTGCAACCCTCATTTCTCCAGTATTCTCTGCTCAGGGTTTTGGGTAATGCTAGCAATAAATGGAGAGTAAGAAGAGAGTGTGCAGAGGCTTACATTGTCCATGTGACGCATTTGTAAAAAAACACTAGAAAGCAGAGTCAGCACAGTTTTCTTTAAAAAGTATAAACTACAAATCAAGACTGAGCCAACTGGTATCCTAGAAATGAGACAGGAGAGACACTGTATGTGAATAGCCCTAAACTGGGAATGAGAAGAAATGCTTTCAGCCCCTATCCTGAAGTAGAATTAAGGTACTACAGTAAAAGCCTCCTTATCTAGCATGCTTAAGGTACAGTCCATGCTGGTTAATCAAATATGCCTGTTTTCTGAGAGGTTTTCATTCAAAGATGAATTTGAAAAGCTGGGCAAATGCCAAAATCAGGAGAATGGTGCGCGGCTGGCTCTTGCACTATTTAATAAGACGCCTGGATGAATGCACAAGAACCGATGCGTGCAAATCTCACACCGGCCATAAAAAGGGACATGGGCGTTCCGCGGCGGGGCCAAGAGATGCGTGCACAGGTACCTATCAGGTCCACTGCCGCATAACTTTATTTCTGCTATGGAGGAGGCGTATGTTAAAAAAAATAAATAAATAAAAGGGAAGGGTTGGAAGGGTCTGAGGTAACTGGGGGGAGTGCAGGCCAAAGAACCATGGAGTTGGGAAGAACTAGGAAAAACTGGGTGAACTGGTGAAACTGGTCTTTGGCTGGACACGCATCTGTTATAAAATACAGTCCCTTGCATATCCATAAGCTGACTTACGCTGCTGGGTGCGCACAAGCTTAAAATTAGGCACACACATACACACGCCTAAGCTATTTTAGAACATACACGCATATGTGTGCACATATTATAAAACTTCCACGTCTCTGGGCGTGCTCTCTCTCTCTGCTCACCTTCTTTGGCAGCAGTCCCAGCGATTTTCCTTCACCCAGCGCTCAGTTTGGTGGCCATGGGGCCATCAAGGAGCGTGTGCACACGCTCCCTGCCCTGCAAAGTCCCCGCATCCTTCACCCAGCCATAAAGGAGCATGTGCAGCGTGGAAGGCCCCGCCTCCACACAATCTAAAAAAAATGCTGAGCGGAATGCCAGATAACCAAGCATTCCAAATAGTGACAAGCTGGATAATGGTGCTTTCACTGCATGTTCCATCTCTAATGTAGAAAGAGTCTGATGATACTGAAAATATATTATTAATACATATTTACATTGAAGAAATTCAAGTGCTTGAGGCTTCATGGTAAAATGTCTCAATATGCTGCTGCAGATAGAGTGAGAAGCAGTTTTGGGAGAGTGTGAATAGACACACTCATATTTAAAGAACTCTATAAAGAAGTACCGGTATATTATATAAAATGAGAGATACACACCAAAATAGAAAACCCAAATAAAGGATTTGTACCCCAGTACACATACATGAGGAGCTGTCAGGCTGAAATCTGAAAACTATACTCAGGCAAATACATAAAAGCAATAGAAAGAAAAAGGCAAATTATAGACACTATGTCTTTCCCTTCTATTATATACCAGAACTGGCAGCTGCTTATAAAACTATGAGTCCACTTTGCAATTTTGGCAAAAAGTCACAATCCACTATGGTTTCTCTTATGCGTTATGTCACTAGCATTTCTTGCTGGAATAACAGCCTTGTAACACACAATTACCTATTATTTTACTCACAATTATAGTGCCCTGTAGTGGATTTACTGTACTGGTATGCCTTACAGTCAATGTGAAAGCAATTTCGTCCAATGAATCTAAATACAATCCAAAATATAATCTCCATCTTGCAAGTGATGCTTCAGGATCCAAACATATGAAAAGATTGTGCGTACACTAGGGAGCTTTACTATTGATTGTGGGATTATTGCTTACTGTAAGACCAATAATGCAACATTCTCTGGGTTGTGGATGAAAATTCCAAGGAGATAAAGTTGGTCATGGCAACATGAGTTCCCCCTTACCTCATTTTCCATCACTTGCATGAACTGTACTTTTAAAAGCCACTGGACATATGTTTTATGAATTCCAAAAAAATCCTGTATTCTAGCAGAGCCATAACATAAGAATTTGTCTGTTTGAGAAAGACAATGAGTTCCCTCCCATGCAGGTGAATTTTCAAAGGATTTACACATGTAAATGAATATACTATTCTAGCAATTTTCAAAAGACGTGGATTTACAAGGTAAATCCTATAGATAATTCAATGGTATATAATGTAGCAACTTTCAAAAGCCCACTCACATGGGTAAACTGCATTTATATGTGCAAAACCCATTTTTAAGCATGTAAATACTTTTGAAAAACATGCCCATAGGGAGGGCAATATGCAAAATCTATTTACTTAGATAAAAGGGGAGTCAAAAAATTGTGCGTACTTTCTCTTTGAAAACTGATGGAAAACCTATAGGAAAAATCTGCATAGTTTTGAAAGACGCCTCCTTAAACTGTACCTTAGCCTCTTGCACCCTGCCACATGTCAAAAATAACCTAACATGTGCGGCAAATATCAGTCCTGCTAACACTTTCCTTTGAAACAAAGCACAATAAAAAACCTATTTACAAAAGGGTTCTGTTGGGCCACTTGTGATACTGTTCTGAAAATACAGACACAGATATTACACCACTGGTCCATTACTGGTGAGCAAATTCCTGCTGTTGTCTCTATTGTTAGTTTGCAGAGTTGCTCCTGCCACCGGCTTGTGACAAATATTAGCCCCCCCTTCCCCCCTGACCCTCCCGACATGCCCCCCCCCCCCCCCCCGGGATACCTTTCTTTTTCATGCCGGGAGCAAGGGACCCTCTGTGCCTCCAGAGCTGCTCTGACAGATGCAACGCTAGAAGCATAAACTCATGTTCAAGCTTACACTTCCAGCACTGCCTCTGTTAAAGCAACGCAGAGGGTCCCTCGCTTCTGACATGAAAAAATAAGGTATCAGGGGGAGAAGGGTGGGCTGGCACCAGATATCTTCCTTCCGGGTAGATGAGGGGGAGGGGGGGGCATTTTTAACAATAATCGGGACAGGGGCCCAGCGTATAATAATAGGCACTTCACAAAATTTAAAACTGGTTTGGGGGGGGGGGGTAAGCATAGCATGGCCAACAGGGCATCTGTATTACGTTTTGGGAGGAAGGAAGGGGATTGGCCTGCTGGTCCTTTTATTTCTTTTGTTTGGACTGTTTCTGATAGCGCTTCCCAGCCAAATATCTTTTAACGATATCTGGTTAAGTAGCACGTTATCCGGCCACACAAGGCTAGATAACATTCAACCTGCTCAGAAGCAGGTTGTCTAACGTTATCGGGCTAACTTAGCAAGGTATGTCATATTCAGCTAAGTCAGCCAAGTAACTTAACCCCTCCCCGGAACACCCCTGGAACACCTTTTTTTTTAATCCGGCACTTATATGTAATTTATCCAGATAAGTGGCTGAATATGCCTATTTTGCCATTTAGACGGATAACTTTTGAGTTATCTGTCTAAATGGCTTTTGAATATGGAACTCTGGGTTTACATGTGTGAGAATGACTCAACAGTGAAGACTGATTCTACAGCGATGATGTATTTATGATTTGATATGCATGGGGCATGAGTTGAAATATACCCATAAGATAAGTTATTTTATGTGCATTTTTCAAAACTCTATTTAAAAATTTCAGGACAAATGAGTAGAGATCATGACAAGGCATTTTTGAACTAAATTGTGTTATGATGATCCTTAATTATCACAATTAGGGGGTGAAAAGCTCTGTTAATGCATGCAATAGCATCATATTGTATGGTGTGATGCAAATAGGAGGAGTTAGGGGTGGGCTAGCCTGTCTGTGAAGAACTATTGCACAGCTGTGTGCCAATTTTAACAACACCTTTTTGAATTGTGTTAGCCTTTTGTAAGGAGAGAGAGAGAGAGAGAGAGTGGCCATAATGTCATCCCCTTAGATAGGTATTTGTATCCCTATGGTAGGGCCACCTAGTAACTCGAGGTGGGGTTTAGGTATGAGTGTAGGGGGTTAGGGGCCCACTTTGACATTCTACATGACACGTACGAACAGAACAGTGGTCTCTTGTAAAGATCTGATGGCCTTCGGAGTGAGGAAACTCACTCCAAGATGAGATTTGGGCAATGTTCTCTCCACCTAGCTTGATGTTACCCAGGTAGCAACTTTCCTATTTTAAATACAAGCTGAATTTTGAAACTGGATATTCAAAAGTGACTATTGATAGTGTGTGAGAACAGACTGAGCAGTGTCTGCATGATTGATGACCTGAAAAATGACTTTGGGTGGCTGGCAAAACTGAATCACTTAGATGTGAATGAACCAAAATGTCCTTCAAATTTCTGCGATCAAAAAACTTATGTAAAGACAGAATAGGCCAATGACGGCTTATAATGGTAGTGATATCCCTACAAGAGTAGAAAATGGCAGTATACAATTAATGTACCCTTCTGACGTCTGATTTTGAGGAATAAACAAAAAATCACGATTCGCATAGAGAGCGCGTTTAAAAGCTCTACGAAGAATGCGTTGAGGGTACCCTCTTTCCCTGAACCTGGACAGCATCTGCTTAGCCTGAGAGATAAAATCATCCTTTGAAGAGCAGATCTGCTGAAGCCTGAGTAGTTGCCCAATAGGAATATTTGTTCTTAAAGCAGAGGGGTGATGACTATCAAATCTTAGCAGTGTATTTCGATCGGTGTTCTTACGAAAAATTGAAGTAGAGAAATTACCATTAGAAAAGGTAACTGAAACATCCAAAAAAGAAATATGAGAAGAATTGATGGAAAAATTAAATTGAAGGTGTTCATTACAGCTGTTAAGCCAGTCAAAAAATAAGAAAAACTGAATGTCAGTACCGGTCCATACTAAAAAAATATCATCAATGTATCAATGCCATATTGGAATGAAACATAACCATGTAGAAAGGTATACAAAATTTTCCTCAAATTTTTCAACATAAAGACAGGCGAGGCTAGGTGCCATAGTGGTGCCCATCGCCGTCCCTTTTATCTGTTGGTATAGTGTAATCTGAAACTGAAAATAGTTGCGGGTAAGGGCTAAATGTGTAAGAGTGAGTAGAAAAGAGGTAGGAACACGGACAGGACCTGGTCATTGATCTAAAATGTTTTCAGTCAATGATAAGGCATCTTCCTGAGGAATATTAGTGTAAAGAGAGATGATATCCAGGGTGACCAAAAAACATGGGGGTAATGGGTGGAGAGACATTGTCCAAAATGGTGATAAAATGACTTGAGTCTCTGACATAGGAACAACTTTGACACACTAAGGGTTGCAAAAAAACATCAACAAATTGTGACAAAGGTTCTAAAACAGAACCTATGCCAGAGACAATAGGGTGACCCAGAGGGCTGCATAAAGTCTTATGTATCTTGGGCAAAATGTAAAACATTGGGATCCGAGTAAATTCTACCTGAAGGAAAGTGGCCTCACGAGGGGTGATTTGATTTAATTCCAATGCTTGTTGTACAACATCCTTAATAGTGTTTTGTAAATCATGTGCTCATATTCTAAAATAGCCTGACCGCATGCACATGTGCGTTCAATTTTAAGTGGATGTGTGTCTGCGTGCGCAAATGCTGCTTCTACCACAGAAGTGGGGGAATTTTAAAAGACGTGTGCCGATGCCATTGACAGTTTTCCCAGTTTGTCCAGTTAAGGGATAGGACTTCCAACCCCCTTAGTTTATTAGCCTCTCTTCCACCTTGACAGACCCAACCTTTAACACTCCACTGATCAGTCTACATGTCATCCATAGCAGAAGTTAAGTTATGTTCCGGGGGACCCGATGCACACCAGTGTGCATAAGTATTTTTGTGCAAATTTAATGATTACATTTCAAAACACACCCAGGCACCCCACTTCTTTTTGGAAAATTTTCATTTGTGCATGCAGCAGCATGTATGAACGTATCCGGACAGTTTTTAAAATACACTCAGCGTACACTGGCTTGAAAATTAGCGCATCCCCTAATTTTGGTGCGCGTCTGGCTTTTAAACTTCACCTTTTAGTGTATTTGGATTTTCAGAAGGCATTTGACAAGAGACACTCAGTAATGGGAGAGAAGGCAATGCCCTTTTGTGGACTGCCAACTGGTTAAAAGAAAGGTAAACAGTGGAGTGCCTCAGGGACCCACGTTTGTCCCGGGGCTTTAAAAAATGGGCAGTCCGGGGGCGTGGCATGGCGGCAGTCCGGGGGCGTTCCCAAGTCCTCCGGCACAGCGCGCAAGTTACGCCTGCCAGAGGCAGGCGTAACTTGCGCGCTGCCAGAGGCAGGCGTAACACCATCAAATAAGGTGGGGGGGGGATTTAGGTAGGACCGGGGGGGTGGGTTACATAGGGGAAGGGAGGGAAAGGTGGGGGGGATCAAAAAAAAAGTTCCCTCCAAGGCCGCTCCGATTTCGGAGCAGCCTTGGAGGGAACAGGGAAAGTCTTCGGGGCTCCCCTTGGGCTCAGCACGCGCAAGGTGCACAAATGTGCACCCCCTTGCGCGCGCCGACCCCGGATTTTATAACATGCGCGTGGCAGCGCACACATGTTATAAAATTGGGCGTAGATTTTTGCGCGCTGGGTTGCGCGCTCAAATCTACGCCCGCGCATAAGTTTTAAAATCTGGCCCTATGTGCATAAAAATTGGCATATATCCAAGTAAACAGCCTCTACGCTCGTTCTCTATATTTTATAAAAGTCAAAAATTGCACATAGTTTCACTTTCGTACGCACAGATACACGTGTAAAAAAAGGGACAGTCTAGGAGTGTTCGAGGATAGGGCCAACACATACCAATAAATTGCCATTTTAAAAGACACTTTCCCATGGACCTTTTTTAATTTTCTTGCATATTTTTACTCCTGATAATTATCTGGCATAAATAATATTAAATGTTTTTATTGTGTAGTACTGACTGGGTGGGAGTTCTGGGTAAACTAGGGGGAGTTGAGGCTGAATAACCAGGTGTTACATTTACTGCTCACTGGACATTCTGCCTGCAGCTTCACTCAGCCAATAATTTCGCCTGATCTTTGACCAGTCCAGGCATGTTTTGTCCCCTGCAATTGAACTTTTTCGGATTCAGCAAGGCACTCACTCAGTTGGTGAATATGTGGTGTAATTTCTTACTTTGGTCTTTGAACTTGGTTGGGGCGAGGACAGCAAAACCACCATTTTTTAGCAAGGATTATCTGGGATGATAAAAGATAAATTAGCTGCTCGGGACCTTCCCCATTCCTAGAAGCCCTGGCCATTCATACAGATATGAGGTTTCAGGAAAAAGCTCGAGAGAAGAAGATCTCCCATCGGTCCACACCCATGGCTTCCAAGCCTCTGACTCTCGGAGTCCACCTCCGAACCATCGAGGATCGTTGCCTGTGAAGATCCCATGCAACTGAGTAACTTTTGACTTTCGATAGATGAAAAACAAAGGCGATGACTGCACAACCTCTGCCTCTACTGCGCTACATAAGGATATTTCATCAGTCGGTGTCCCGAGAAACCGGAAAACTCTGTAAAAAAAAAAAAAAAAAAAAAGTCTTGTCGGGAGCTTAGCATTTCACCATCCTGCTTCCTCTTCACAATTAATAATACCAGTATGCTTCGCCTACAGAAAACATTCAGTTCAGATGGAAGCCTTAGTAGGTTCAGAAGCCAGGAGCAACTTTATCCTGGAATCACTGTTATATCAATGTGGCTGCCCTACAACCAGCTTAACCACCTCCTGTGTCATTTCTTCCATCTACGGAGAAACTCTACCTGCTTCCCTGACCACAGCCTCTTTGCATATTACGATGCAGATTGGGCCTCACCAAGAGGATCTTCAGTTCTATGTACTATCTAATGCATCCAGCCCTCTTGTACTTGGACAACCCTGGCTTAGGCTCCATCAACCATTCATTGACTGGAATACCTTACAGATTAACCAATGGGGTCCATCCTGCCAGGAGCATTGTTCTGTCTCATCCATATTTCCAGGCACTTCACTCCAAACCGCCTTGCCTGAAGAAACAGACCTTCCGCTCCCATATACGTCCTGTTCCTGCTCGAGTTCTGACGTATGTCGTCTTCCTGTCAAAGGATCCTTGTCTGTAATCTGGACTTTCCTCCAAATGTTTCTTCAGTCCAGCCCCAAAATCAAAGAATCTCTGGATCCCATGTCAAGAACCCAAGCTCCTGGTTGGTAAAAAGATGCCTTTATTTCCTCAGAAGCCAAAGAGAAGAGGCCTCAGGAGAGGGCTTAGAAGAGGGGATACAGTTATGTTTACTGCTCGCAGGGCAGTCCTGCAAGCAGTTCACTCACCCTGAAACTGCCAGCCAGTCACTGCTGCTACTCGTAGAAGGGAACCGCTGCCGCTCCAGCCTTGCCTCTAGGCGCGTGTGTGCAAAGCGCATGCTAAGTTATGAAGACCATGCAGCGGGAATCCAGGCTCCCGTCACATTCTGATGATGTCACATAGCTGGGTATTTAAACCCGAGCTGTGCAACCCGCGTTTCCTCAGCAAAAAGGCCTCCTGGAAGTCTTCAGCCTTGCTCTGCTCATCTTCAGCCTTGCTCCAGTTTTCAGCTTCCGCTATAGCCTCTTGGACTCTGTCATAGCCTGACCCATGCCAAGACTCGCCCATCCGCTGTCAGCGCAGACCTCAGGGCCCTGCCCACAATGTTGCGTCATTTGCACTACAGCAAGAAGGGCTCACGTTCATGTCGCTTGCAACACCAGGAAGGTCTCAATGATCTGGAGAAGGACTGGTCAAAATGGTGGACTAACTGGTAAAACTGCTAATTTCCTTGTCACACACATGATTTAAAATTGGTCGATTTATGCGCTTAAATGTCTTATGCAAGTAAGTCCAATTTTACCTGCGACCAAATTTTCAAAACCTCTCGTCCGTAAAAATCGGTAGATATGCGCGGAAGTATCAGGGTTCATAAGAGGAGTAGGCCAGGGGCTGGGTCTTGGCAGGTTGGGAGCTGGTGGGGACAGTGCCATTAGATACTGTCCCAAGGAAGTGTACGCCGGCAGCTGGCCGACGCGCAGTTAGTTCTGCTCCAAAGGAGCAGTAAGTAAGTAAACAAAAAATTGGGGATACATAGGATTAGTTTAGGGGTCGGGGAGGAGAGGGGAAAAAGGTGGAAGGGAAGGTAGGAGTATAGGAAAATTCCCTTACACTCAGCTCCTTAATTGGAGCGGACTGGGAGGGAACTGGCAAAGGCCCGATCGCATCGTTGCACCTACTTTACAAAATCCCCCCCCCCCCCCCCCCGTGTGTGTGCGAGTCATGACCCGCCTGCACAGGCGCACGCCGATATTAAAATCAGGCATGCATGTGCGCACGGGAATCATATTTTAAAACATGCACACGCCGACGCACACGTTATAAAATCGACATGTCCATGTGTGCATGCCGGGAACCGCGCACACATGGACGCACATGTGCGCCTTTTAAAATTAACTCCTTATACGTGCGTAAGAGACTAAACTGAAACTAAGAGAAGCGTTTTCTCATGCAGGTCCTTTTATTGTGGAACACATTACAATATGATCTAAGATCAATGATTTGTCATCTTTTCAGAAAAAGTGTAAAACATTGTTATTTTCCAATGCATTCTCTTGATATATTTTTGACGTTATGATTTTATGTATTTGGAGTGTCTTGAATGTTTCTATTTTTCTGTATATTGTTTTGTAGCCTTGTGGAAAAGGCAATTAAATTTAAAAATAAATATATTAATAAAATATATTATTTTGGGTGCTATAAAATCATAGCCCTTGGAAAAGCTAAACCTACGTTTAAGTACTATTGTGGGTTGAATGGACATTAGTAAATTGAAACTGAATCCCACAAAAACAGAAGTGCTATGGATAAAAAAATCCAAACCTCAAGTCCTTATCGCCAATCTGGACTTAGATGGGATGGTTCTTGTAACACAAGGTATCTTGTATTAAAAATCTGGCTATTTCAGTGGACATTTGGAACTTAGAGGTCGATTTTAAAATGTCCACATGTGTGCGTAAGTGGGCCGTGTGTGAGCAATGCAGATTTTAAAAGCTGTGAAGTACACGTGCATATACCCATGTGTGTGTCAAAAAAAAAAAAAAAAAGAGTGTGGTGTTTTGGGGACAGGTTGCACAAGAAATTTCTGATATTATTAACTTGCCCTTCCATTTGACAACTCGCCTGGGGCTTCTTGAGCGATGGGAAGGATCACTAGTTCCCTCTAACAAAGATTTCTGGTTGCGCAACTTGTCCTCGCATCACGACTTATGGTCGCTACCTTTTGGAAATTCTCTGGGGGTTGACTATTGGGAAAAGCAATGTCACGTTGTTTCTGCTCTTGAAAAACTTTGCTATGAAATGAAGAGTGAGATTCATAAGTATGATGCTATTTGGCATTGCTATAACGGATATTACGACTTGGATGGGGTCTAAAAAAAGTGGGTGGAAAAGGGGTGGGCATGGGTGTTCCGGGACGGGCCAACGGTTACAGACGGAACTCTGTATTTTAAAACCGGAGACCACAGTGTGCATTGGCTTATCTGTGTAACTTTACTGTGCTCGGATGAGCAGCACGCCTGTAGATGTCGAGTTTTAGGGCTTAAAGTACAGAGTGAGTTGTCTGGGTCAACAGGGGGTGCTCAGGTCTTGAAGACCTTGATATTAACTGGGCAAACTGGTAGACTACTTGGAAAAATTGGGTTGTCCCTCATGTGAGCATGTTTTAAGATCTGCCTACATATGCATGTAAAAGCCAGCAAAGTCCTAGGAAAAATATGCGAAGTACATTTTCTCGAGGATTCTCTTAAGATTAGGCACATACACACAGGAGGTGTATTTTGAAACTTATGCGCATAAGTGTGTGCACAACTTAAAATTGCAATGTATTTCTGCTCAGATACGCAAGTGTATGGGCACACTCGTTTGTTTTAAAATTAGCCTGTTAGCTTTTAATTATTATGGCTTTTAATTTTATAATCATTGTATGCAAGGGATTGAATAAAGTTTTATATGTTGCAATTTTAGTCAGTTTATTATTTATTTGATAGCGTGTGCAGCAGACTATGCTGCATTTTATGATATTTTTATGTTATTCCTGCCTTCAGCTGCTTGGAAAGTTGGTCTACAAATTGAATAAATAAATTCAATATGCAGGAAAACTCTTGCAAAGCATACAATCATGTAACTATGTATTCTTAGGACTCTTGGAATATAAAAAAGTCATATAATGAGATTCTATTTGGCTACATTAGTAAGCATGACTCATCAACAGAGATTACTCCTACTATTACACAGTACTATTATCAAGACACCCAGTTTCCTGCAGCACATTCTGCAGCAAGCGTTATCAAATTCTGTGGCAGATTTTTTAAAATACTGTAGTAATTACATAGCAAATTTTCATAATTTTACACATTAAAATATATTTTATTAAACTTCATAAAAACAATAATTTTCCTGTGTACAGTTAATATATTTTGTTCTTTATTAGAGAAAAGGGGTGTTAGTGATTGAGACTGAGGAGGAAGGAGGGAAACAGATCTGGGAATGGGAAGAGAGGATATATCAAATGAAGTATAGGGGATCTCAGAGGAAGAAATGAAGAAGGGATCTCAGGCAGGAAGGGACAGAGGGATAAGGGATGTGAGGAGGATACAGGCACAGAAAGAGAAAAGGATTAGGGAGAAGAGGGGAGGAAGAGGGACTGGGGATGGAAGAGGAGGAAAGATTGGGTTGGGGAGAAGAAGGAAGGAGGAAAGAGTTGGGATGGGAGAAGAGAAGGAAGAAAAATTGAAGATGGAAGGAGATGTAGAGATCTTTGGGAGTGAGATCCCTCCCCTGCTCTCTTCATATCCCTACCTCCAATATCTACCCTCCTTCTGTCACCCTTTCTAGCCCATACTTTCTCTCTCCTTTCCTCCCTCAACGCCCACTCTTTTTATTGTTCCCATCCTACCTGCTTATACATACATACATACCCCCATCCAACCTTACCCAACATCTATCACACATTCCCATTCCCCAGTCTCCCCCTATCAAACATGCCTATCTCCCCAGACCCTTATCATACATATCCCCCAGCACCCTTACACACCCTTCAACTAAGCCCTTTCCCATAACCTCTCCAACCTATCACAACCCTCCCAATCGCACACCACCACTACCAACGCTTTCCCATAACCTCTCTCCAGCCTCCTCCCTGTTTCACACAACACCCCCATCTCAATTTTCTCATATCCTACCCAACATGGCTCCTTTCACACACCCCATCCCCCCCCCATCCTCTTTTTTTCCCCTTAGTCCTCCTCCAGCCGCTCTGATTTCACACAATCCCTTATCACCTCTTTCTCTAATCCCCCTCGCTTCTCCCTTGTTTCAGACAAAGATACACCTCATTTACATGATTCCCCCGCCATTTCCTTCTTCCCAACAATTCCCTTCCCCCACCCTGATCACACTGCAAGGAGGGGAAGGAAAGCAATAGTACGTTGGGATACATCTTTCTCCTCTGCTAACCTGGTCCCATTGCTGCTTTCAACCATGGAACACTGTCCCACGGCAGAAAGCAACAATGGGGCCTGGCCAGCAGAGAAGCAGGACACTGCCCAAAGTAATGCAGCTTGCCTCCTCTTCTCCATGTGATTAACATGTGAGGGAGGAGAGGAAGAGGGAATCAAGAAGGGCTCTGGAGGTGGCAGTTGAAAACACCACCATGGTAAAGGAGCCTTTTGCTTTTCCCACCTGACCCAGCTGGACCCAGCTCCTTCATCTCCTTTGGTGATTCTGTGGAGGATCAGCAAATTCCATGAGAAGAGGCAGATTTTGCAATCCTTCCTGTTATATGCACTCCTATCTCTGGAACACAAAGGGCTGCACACATTTCATTCACACCACATGCGGTTGTGATCATAAGTTTACATACCCCTGGCAGAATTTGTAAGATGTGTAACATTTTAAGAAACTAATGTGTGATCAGACAAACCATGTCTGTTATTTTTTTATATGTTTCAAATTAAACTATTATGCATCATAGAATTGCACAATCATGAAACAAACCATAGCAATAAAGGAAATAATAAAATGGTCCTGTTCAAAAGTTTGCACACCCTTGAATATTTGGGCTGATAATACACGCTCAAGTTGATACACACACAGGTTGAGATGGCATTTAAGGGTGGGTATCCACACCTGTGCCTTGTTTGATTGTAATTAGTGCCTGTGTATAGTCAATGAGTTTCTTAGCTCTTGAAAAACAAAATAATTTGGAGTGATGAGACCAAAATTAAACTTTATGGTCACAACCATAAGCACTATGTTTGGAGAGGCAACAACAAGGCCTATGAAGAGAAGCACACCATCCCTACCATGAAGTATAGAGGTGGATCTCTGCTGTTTTGGGGGTGGGAGTGGGGGTGAGTTACAGTGGCACAGGGAATTTAGTCAAACTTGATGGCAGGATGAATGCAGCATCTTATCAGAAAATATTGGAGGAGAATTTTCATTCATCAACCAGGAAAGCTGCACTTGCGGCACACTTGGACTTTCCAACACAACAATGATCTGAAACATAAGAGCAAAGTCGACCCTTCAGTGGCTACAGCAGAAGGAAGTGAAGGTTCTGGAGAGGCCATCACAGTCTCCTGACCTCAACATCATTGAACCACTTTGGGGAGAACTCAAACATGCAGTACATGCTAGTCAACCAAAGAATTTACAGGATCTGGAGGCTTTTTGCCGAGAGGAATTGGCAGCTTTACCACATGAGAAAATAAAGGTCCTCATTCACAACTATCACAAAAGACTGCAAGCCGTCATTGATGCAAAAGGGGGCAATACACGATATTACATACTAAGGGTATGCAAACTTTTGAACAGGACCATGGAGAAGTTACTACTTACCTGATAACTTCCTTTCCTTTAGTGAAGGGTAGGTCAATCCCAACGAATGGGTTATGTACCTCTGCCAGCAGATGGAAGTGGAGCAAAATCTGACATCATGGCTATATAGTCCTGCCCCGACATCAGCCTGCCAGTATTCTCTGGAAAGCCAAACTGTGGACAAACCTGATTAAACTTGAACATTATTAGCAACAGGCAACCATTTGTGTTTCTCAATCAACAAGAACACTGAGCTCAGCCAAAAGAAGGACAAATCTAGCAAACTAAGAGCTAGAGAAGTCATTGCCAGCAAAATCGGAAGGAGACAAATCTCTCTGAACATCCAAGCAGCTCTGACACAGGCTTAAAAAAAATCTCCGGCTGAATGGTTCTAATGTGGCAGGCAGCACAGATAGAGAGGCGCTTAGGTTTCTACGCCGTGGGCACCATACTATAACCACACAGCGCAATGAAGGTCCGTGCCTAGCTTTCCCGCATGTACAAGCAAGCCTAATATGTACGCACAAAAAAATATGCATACAAGCCCACTTGCTTAGGCCGCTCGAACTACTGGACGCCCAAACTGAACATCCAAGACTGACGCCTAAACTGGATGCGCAAGATGCGTGTGCAGAAGAAAGAACGCCCAACTGCATGCATAAACGAGAATGGGCGCACCCCCAGATGCGCAAGCGCTTGCAGATGTTCTGAAGCACAAAAAAGTGCACAAAAGTACCTCGCAGGCTACCGCACACCCAAAATGGGAGAAGCCTGGAAGCGGGGCCTAGCCAAACGGCTGCTCAATCTGCCTTGCCTCCATTCTCTTCTCACCTCACAGAACTTCCCAGAGACTTAAGTGGGACTTCCGAAAGCCGAGGAAACAGACCTTTCTCCTGCAGTCTTCCTGTCACTGACTCTTTTTTTTCTTAAAGTAAAAAAACTTTTATCTGAGCTCAGCCCTCCCTGGCTGAGAGCAGAAAACAGGTCCCAGCTGTAGGGGGAGAGGGCTAAAGCCTTCACTGCCAAGCCTCTCTCGGCATGCAACCACTAATTGGAAATTAAGTCCATGCCAGACAAGGCTACTGGACTGAGGCACTCTACCGAGGGAAGGACTGCACGGTATCACCTCAGGAGGCAAGCAGTGCTACATAGCCCTCTCCTTTCCAACTTCTTTCTTTTCTTCTTTTTTCTCCTTTTTTTTACTCAGAGGGAAATGCATATATCCACCATCTGCTGGAGACAGAGAATATTGGCAGGCTGATGTCGGGGTGGGACTATATAGCCGTGAAATAGGCTTTTGCGCCATCTCAGAGGTGCATAACCCACTCGTTAGGACTGACCTACCTGAACACATAAGAATTTATTTCTTTTATTGCTATGGTTTGTTTAATGATTGTGCTATTCTGTTTAATTTGAAACACATTAAAAATAACAAGACGTGTTTTATCTGATCACTCATGTCTTTTTAAAATGTTACATATCTTACAAATTCAGACAGGGATATGAAAACTTATGAGCACAACTGTACATATTTTCACTTATAGATTATTAATATCTCATACTGAATACAGCAGTACTCAACACATGGCATATGTGAAGTAACAACAGACAAACTAACAAAATAGAACACATTTATTTACACAAACATAATAATAGAAATTAAACAAAAACTCTTGGCATCTTGCATGTTGTATCAAACTCTGAGTCATGAAATTGGTTGTGATTTTGCTCTTGCCAGATGCCATGCTGCTGTTTCTGGGAGTTTGGGGAGCCTTTGCTTATCCTCCTCACTCTCCTAGATGTCATAGTAGGGATGCAAAAGAAGAAAAACCACATAAGAAAACGTATAATGAAATCCTTCCTTAAATGCTATGTGATAAACTAGAATGCAAATCTTAACAACCAAACTTACAGAGAAAGACAGGAAGCAGAGAGATGAAGGGGATGGGTAAGGCAGGAAATTATATACGATAAAAAATATTCAGAGGAGACAAATAAACAAGAATGCATGCAACTGCAAGATTATCGGGCAGAGAAAGGAAAACAAGCTTGCAATGAAGAACAAATATGTACTGCTAACCAACAAAAATATCCTTCCCACCTCTCACAGTCGTAAGTCAGGAACACATACAACGACTGAAACCTATCACAAAAATCATACAACACTGAAACATAAAGATGGACAATCTGTGTTTGGAAATGGATATTTTGGTCAGACTCAAATATACCACAAGCAAACGGTGAAAGACCAAAACCCAACTTAGGAATTTCCATTAAGATGGAAGGGTGGTCAGAAGAATGTACAGATCCACAAAAGTTTCCAAACTGAAGAAATAGGAGTTTATTAACAAATTTAGGGTGCCATTCAACATGCTCGTAGCCGCTATTGTTGCGGGTTTAAAAGGTCCTTCCCGACGCAGCTTGTCGAAACATGGTTCCATGTCGGGGGACTGTGTAATATTTTTGTTGAACTTGCAGTGCCAACCTAAAGTTGTTAATAAACGCCTATGTCTGCAATTTGAAAACCTTTATGGATCTGTACATTCTTCTGGCCACCCTTCCATCTTCCCAGACTCAAATATACAACATGGGCACAGCAACCATATTGTCACAATAGCAAGCACATCATACAGACACCAGATGAACTAAAACTTACAACTACAGAGAAACACAGCATCAGAGAAGCATTCAAAACTGCATTAAACTGTTTACTCACTTCCTTGGTGACGAATGCATGCCAAAATGGACTCTGACTTGAGGTTCACATCTGAACCCTCCTTTAGATACCAGAACACATTTGTGCCTGGGTGTTCCTCTTGCTACTGAAGAGGAAGAGTGCCCAGAGAAGGATGAGGAGTATCAAAGCCCTCACTGTGCTGAAATACATAGATGTTAAAACATGTTGGCTAACATACAACCACAAAATAGGAGACCTCTCTCTCAATCCCTCAGCATTTATTGATTTACACTTCTGCAAAAAGAAATAAAAGTTCATCTTACTGCTGGGCTCAGGGAGAATTTTGTATCCCAGACACCGGCAACTGCCTGCTCCTCTACAAAAATGTAATCACACGCTTGTGGTGCAGGAGCCACCTCTGGGGACATCTGGAATATGGATTAGCGTTGATGAGGGGATATGCTATAGTAAGGCTCTTTCTTAGAAATAGCCAAAAGAAAAACAAACAAATTCTGATAGGGGACTGCATAGAGAGGGTTCTGCATGGTGGTGCAGTTCCTGGAAGGCTGCAACTATATGAATACTTACTTAAAACATCCCTTGCAAAAAGAAAAATTAAAACTAATGCACAAAGGGAAGAAAATAGCTCTCATCTGATGAATCTTGCAGTGATGATGATGATGTAAGATCGGTGTGGAATGCACTTTTGGCACCATTAAAACTAGGCTGAAGTAGCCATGTTAACTGTTTTTGGTGGACACTGTTTTTAGACGCTGTTAATCACTCAACTGTTTCTGAAGCTGCAGCCAAAACAGTAAATGAGTACCAGACCAATTAAGACAACATTCTAGTAATTGATACTGACAACACTAATTACATGAAAAAAAATTGCGGATTTTGTACATTGTTTCCAGAAGCTGCACATATCATTAGTTTGACACATATTAACCTAATTGGTGAGTCATTCAGAAAGTCTTTATACACCAGGTTAATACATTTGTAAGCTGTTTCAGAAAGCATGTTCTTAACTCTGCTGGTAGAAAAGAACAATATCTTTGTTTCATAGACAAAGGTTTTGAGATACTAAAGCACACGTATCTCCTGGTCCTGTGGAAATGCTAGTCCCAGGCTCTTCAGAATCACTCACTCAACTTATAATTAAGCTCTGGAATTCGTTGCCAGAGGATGTGGAGAAAGCTATTATTTATTTATTTATTTTTAATTTTTATATACCGACATTCTTACATCCGATGTAAATCATACCGGTTTACATTAAACAGAATAGCAGGAAATAAATTTCCATAGTCTAATACAATGAACATTTCTAATTAAAATTGTTAACAAGCAAAAAGAAAAGGTAAAGAATTGGAATAAAGGTTAAATAACAGAAAAATATAAAAGTTCTCACTATGTTATATGTTATAGTGTAGCTATGTTTAAAAAAAGGCTTCGACAAGTTCCTGGAGGAAAAGTCCATTAACCATTATTAAGGTACAGCTGCAGAAATCTACTGCTTGTTCTCGGGATAAGCAGCTTGGAATCTGTCTACCTCTTGGGATCCTGTCAAGAACTTCTGACCTCGATTGGTCGCTGTTAGAAACAGGACACTAGGCTTGATGGACCTTTGGTCTGTCACAGTATGGCAAGTCCCGTGTTCTTATGTTCAAACTGTCAGTTCTACAGTGAATTCTTCAATGAAGAATACAACAGCAGGCCCCTTCCCCCCTCCCTCCTCCAGGTTCTAGTCCAGCTATTTAGAAAATGCTTACACAGCATTCTGCAATGCCACAGCCTAGTTTTCCAACTGGGAATTCTGAACCTACAATCTTCTGGCTCCCAATCAGGGGACTTTTTTAAACGAGAAGCTCCTTTAGCTATTCTAATAGGAGAACCCTATCTAATTCAGTCAAGTGCTAAAATCTTATTACGCTACCCTGTCACAATGTTAAGTTTACCTTGTTAACAGGACAAATCACTTTTCTAGGAAAGAAATGTGAACAAATTATCTATTTAAATCTGGGATTAGAGAGCATAAAGCTTTTCACTGCTAAATTATTTATCTTCTGGAAGAACTGCAGATATATTTCAGTTCATATCTAGAGCTCTTTCCACAAAGCACTTACGGATTCTTAAAATTTAGGAAGACAGAAAATATAATGCCTGTTGAAAGACTTCTCTGTCTAGAGTTCTTTAAAGAGGCTTTCCGTGAAGCGTCTGAAAAACTTTACAAATATCTGTCATTTGGACACCCAGCTCTGAATTTTCTGAAGGCCTGTAGGTTATAGGACATTTACAAACAGAGATGGAGCAACCACAATCAGAAGTGTAAGACATGAATATGTAATGGTTTATTCATTTAAAACATACTTACAGTCTAAAGACATTTATTACCCGCTCTTCCTACGTCCAGAGCGGGGAACAATAAGAGAATACATACACAGAAATAAAAGGGGAAACAGACATTTCATATATTATCCAGGTATAGCATCAGTCATTGTAATAATACATGATCATCGGGGGGGGGGGGGGGGCGGAGGATAGAGCTAAAATATCTGGGAGGAAGTTCATACTTTCCAGAAAGCTCTTGCTTCTGGCCCTTGGTGGCCTCTCTTAAGAGGGATATGTTGGGAACAGGCTCTTATCATTTAAGCTTGAGAAGGCTTTTTTGAAAAGAAATGTTTTGAGGGCTTTTTTTTTTTTTTTTTAAAGAAAGTTCTGTTTTGGAGGCATCTTAGTTCTTTGGGTAGGGTGTTCCAAAGGAAAGGTCCTGCGGAGAAGAAGGTGCAGTCTCTGGTTTCCTTGGTGTGTGAGCCTAGGGGATGGGACATCTAAAAGCATGAGATTGGACGATCTGAGGTGCCGGGAGGGGGTGTGGATGTTTATTACTGAGGAAATCCAGGGCAAGTGCAAGTTATGAATCAAAGAGTATATAATCATGGCAAGCTTGTATTGTACCTGCTACTGGATTGGGAGCCAATGTAGGGATTTGAGAACAGGAGAGATGTGAGCATGCATCAGAGTGTCTGTGAAGAGTCTTGCTGCCAAATTTTGAATGATCTGGAGAGGAGGGTCGCATATAAATGTAGACCTGACAGGAGGGAGTTGCAGTAGTCTATGCTAGAGAATATTAGAGATTGGAGGACAGTCCTAAAGTTGGAGGGTTCAAGAAGGGGTTTAAGGTGACGGAGTAAGCGAATTTGTGGAAGAGTTGGTAATAGTTCTTATATGTTGTTGCATAGAAAGCGATGAGTCAATAGTTTTCCCCAGGTTTCTTACATTTTGTGAGATGGCAATTGATTGGGAGTCAAAGGAGAAAAAGTTGGGTGTGTTATCCACTGGGTGACATGATAGGATAATGATTTCCGTTTTGGAGATGTTGAGGGCTAGTTTATTGTTATGTAGCCATCTTTGGATAGTTGTGAGGCAATGGGTGAGGAAAGATTCTGTAATGGTTTCCTTTCGGAGAAAAAAGAATTGGATGTCATAGGCATAGATCTTGTGGTGGACTCTAAAGTTGGCAAGGGTGCGACATAAAGGAGTAAGATAAAGGTTGAATAAGGCAGTGGATAGAACAGAACCTTGAGGTATCCCAGAACTCAGGGGCATCAGGGAGGAAGTGAAGGAGTTGATTGTGACTTAATGGGTTCTGTTGTTCAGGTAAGATGAGAACCAGGCTATCACAGAGTCAGACATTCCAATGGAGCACAGTCTTGAGAGTAGGATGGCATGATTGACAGTGTCAAATGCAGCGGAGATGTCGAGAAGACAAAGGAGGAATGCTGAACCTTGATCAGAACCCCGTCTCATCGTGTCAAAGCTGGACAGCAGCAGTAATTCAGTACTGTGGTGCTTTCTGAATGTGAATTGGTATTGGTTAAGGATATTGTTTGTGTCAATGTAGTTGCAGAGTTGGTGAAGCACTGCTATTTCTAACCCTTTGGCCATGAAGGATAGGGCAGAGATTGGGCGGTAATTGGAGATGATAGTAGGGTCAGCAAAATGTTTTTTTTTAATTGTGGGTCGGACTGAAGCTTGTTTAAGTCAGGGACAATACCAAGTTGAAGAGAAGAGTTGATGAACTTAGTCATGAATGGAGCAATATCCAGTTTGATCAGGTTAAGAAGGGTAGTATGACAGGGGTTAAGGGGATTAACTGATGGTTTGAGGTTACTGATGATCTTGATGGTGTCAGATTCCATAATATCTTTGAAACGTTCCCAGATTAGGCCATCCAAGTTCAGTTCATTGGTTTCTTCCTGATGGGAGTTATTAAAAGTTTTGTTTACCGTTGCTGTCTTGTTGGTAAAATGTACAGTGAAGGTTTCTGCGATGTTCATCCCTGGAAGTGAGTGTGGAAGAGAAGAAGCGGCTGAGCTGGAGTTAGTTTCTTAATGGCTGTATATAATTCTCTAGCGTTGTTTAGTGTGGCTGACAATTTTGTGTAGATGAATGAATTCTTCGCAGAGTTGATGGCCTCTTGGTATAATGCAAGTTTATCATTATAAAGTGTTTTATTAGTGTGGGAGGGGGGGGTCTTTCCACATTTTCTTTTGTATCTCCTCAATTCACATTTTTGGGTTTGTGGAGAGGGGTTACACCACTGTGCAGAGTTGGATCTTTTGGTCGAGTATGGTTTTTTGGGGACCAATTTATCAAGGGTAGATGTAAGGGAGGAGTTCCAGGGTTCTAGGAACTCATCAGGTGAGTAGCAGGAGTTTTTACCAAGGATAGGGGTGAGGTTGGATGCAAGGGTTTCAGGATTCAGGTGTCCTCGTTTCATGAGAACGGTGTTATTTCTGTGCAGGATTCATGGGAGGGATTTGGATCTCAGAGTGAAGCAGATGAGAAGTGGTCGCTCCAGGGAATTTCAATTGTGGCTACATTCACTCTGTTTATGGAAAGCCGGAGGGATTAATAAATACCATGTCAAGGCAATTGCCTTTCTTGTGGGTGGGGGAGAAGATGATTTGTTTCCAGCCACAGGAAAGTATGGTGTCAAACAAGGTATTAGTGCGGGAGGCTATCGATGAGGTCAAAGGGTGAAGGTTAAAGTCACTGAGAATTATGGTTGTGGAGTGATTACGATAAAGACTGAGGTTTGAGGATTGCCTCGCATAGAGGGGAAGCATTTTTGGCAAGTAGCCCAGAAGGGCTATAGGTCAGGCAAAGATTAATGTGTTGAGATTTCAGGCACAGGATCTTGTAGAGAGCAGGAATGGAAATTACTTGCATAGTAAATTTTAGGTGGGATTTTAAGAATATAGCTAGGCCTCCTCCTTTTCATCCTGGTCTTGGTTTATGGAAGTAGGAGAAATTGGGTGGGCAGCAGTGATTGAGAATTGGAATGTCGTAGTCTTTCAGCCATGTTTCGGTAGTTCACTGCAGGAAATGCTATAGCAATTATTATAAAATATCTATTTATGTATAAATATAAAAGACCAGTGTCAGTCATTCGGTCACACTGTCCTGTATCTATGGCCTACTAAGTGTGTCCTAACAGTGAAAGCTACATTGTGCAAAGACAAATGTTCTGTCTGCAAAGCACTGTCACAAACACACACACACACACAGGCAGACACACACAGGCTCAGTCACCCACACCCACACGCACATACACAGGCAATCCATGCAATGACAATGTTCGCTAATGTGCTCTGTCTGCAAAGCCCTATCTCTCATGCTCCTACACACAGGGGACAGGTAGGCATAGGCATACACATATAGGCACACACAAGCTCATAGAAGCATGCACACTGGCTCATACACAGTTTCATACACACAAGCAGACCCAACCATACTGGCAGTCTCACGCACGGAAACACACACACACAGACACAGAGGCTGTTATAGACCAGACTTACTGAGCAATGTTGGACACATTTTGCTAATATAATATATATAACTATGATCAAAACCATATTCAAAGATAGTCAGAGCAATGCAGGAAGTCACTGGGAGTACCGAAGCCTGGGTCCTCCTGATGTCTAGCACTGCTCTGACAGCAATGCTGGTAGCATACCCTACTTGCATTGCTCTCAGAGCAACAAAGGCACTTATAGCTGGGAGACCTGAAGTCTATGCCCTTAGGATCCTTTGACGGAGGGATTTTTAGGGAGTGGGAGATTTGAGGGAGGGGACCTTTCTGTACCCAATTTTAACTTTGGGTGGTGAGAGGGGGGGTTGGTGCTGCACATATTTATAGCTTTGGATGGGTGGCAGGTAGATGTGTGTGGGAGGGCCAGTGGATCCCCCATAATTTTTAAAGGGCCTGGGGGCCCTTTAATTTTAACCCGGGCGGGCACCTGGGGGCCCACCCCCCCACCGGCATAACAAACTTCTGGGTGCAAGAGGGGATGCTGGGAAACTGGTGGCTCCCCTTCTCTCCCCCACATAAGAATTTAAACTTGTCAGTGGGATGGATGTTACAGGGCACCTACAGTTTCATTTAGTCACCTCTATATATAGTCAAAATGTAAGAAACCTAAAGTCAGCTGAAAACAGGCTCCTAAACTGATGTGCTGAAGTGTCCTCTGAATATCAGGCTCTTACTCATCGGTTCATAGCTTTGGTGACTCTTTCAGGATTGCACAATAACATTTTTTTTTTTTGCAGGACTTGTCAATATTTTATCACAATGGTGCAAGGAGGAGCAAAGGCCCCCTATTCAGGAAGGTGTGCTAAATGCTAACATGCCAAAATGCATTATTTACTGCAGGCCTTATTTTCATTAATAACATTCATTTTGGCAAGTTAATACTTAATGCACCTTCCTAAATAGGGGCCAAAGTAATTTCAACCCAACTAAAATTTACTGTCTCCTTTCTCAAAACGATTTCCATTTAAGTTTGAAGCTACAAGTCGTAAAACTGCTGTCTAGCAAACTGTGCCGAAGTTGTTTAATATACTGCATATATTATGCGGTGGAATTGGCTTAGCAAAGAAGCACTGCATGTATTGACAGGTTTCCTACAAGAGCATGTTCCTTCTTGATGGCTACACTTTACAGAATTATGCCCGTAGAAACTGGAAATGAAGGCAAAATGCTTGCTCAGATCCTCTAGTTCAATAGCTATTCATTTTCATCTCTTTGCAACTATGAAGCAAAAAAGCATACCAACCAGCGTACAGAAGATACACTGGCACTGCGTTATTGTGGTCATTTGCTCCACGGGATATTCGCCAAGGCAAAGTTTACAGGACACCAAAGGATCGAGTGCCAAGTCCCACGTAGGTCTATACCTTGCTGTAGTCATTGCAGAAAAACCCTAAAATAAGAAAAGGGAAAAATTAATTTTACACTACAGGACAAATATAAGAAATGTTATTAAATAAGGAACATAATCTAGTAATTAAAATAACTTATTTATAAAGAAACTGGATGTTATGTGCCCTGATATGAATTCTTGAAGTTGAGCTTCTGATAGCCTAAGGTGAATGAATCCATCTGCTTAACAAGAGAAATTGAGTTTTATAACCCACGTGACGTGTGCTGCTGCCTGTAAAAATACTGTGATGCATGACCACTAAGACTTTTGTATGGTTTTGTATAACTGATATTAGAATCACATCACTACAAGGTAGAAAGCATGGAGACAGGATTTGGCCACAAAAGAGAAGAGCAGAGATAGGAGAGACTTGCCTGCTGAGCAGAATTCAGGAGGAGGGGTGTAGGGAAAGATAAGAGAGGAGAGTTAGTGAAGAGGTGCAGAAGGAAGGTTCTTGCACTTAAATAACAGGAGCTTGAACTTTATGAGGAAATGGATAGGGAGCCAATACAATGACTTAAGAATGGATAGGGAGCCAATGGTATTACCAAGTAGCACATTTAAACAAATCAGAGAATATATTTTTTCACTCAACGCACAATTAAGCTCTGGATTTCATTGCCGGTGGACGTGTTAAAGGTAACTGGCATAGCTGGGTTTAAAAATTTTTTGCCAAGTTCCTGGAGGAAAACTCCATAAACTGTTATTAACTAGGTAAAATTAGCATATGCGCACATGAGTAGCTTGCACTCCCAGATTTGATATTTTTAAAACATCAAAATGTACGTGTGTATTTTTGGTCTTGCATGCACATTTACAGGTGGAAAAAAGGGGTGGGTTCGGGGCGTTCAGGGCACGGCCTACAGCTACATGAGCAAGTTGCTATTTTATGAGACTTATGCGCATACATTTGTCAATTTATTTACATAATTTTATGCCTGCTAATTATCTTGCACAATTGATATCAGACTCTTCTGTTGTTTACTGTTGGGTGGGAGGTCTGAGTGACCTGGGGGAAGTTCAGAGTGAGGAACAAGGAGGGTCTAGATGACCTGGAGAAGGTCTGGGTGAACTGGTGGAGGTTTTACCAAACTGCTGATTTCAATTATATGCATAATTTAAAATATACCAACTTCCAAGCGTAAACAGAGTTTTACGTGTGCAAGTCGCAAAATTTTTCGCACATAAAACATACAGATGTATGTATTTAAAATACATAGGAAAAGTATGCAGTTTCAAGGCACTTAAATGTGCGCTTTCAATTCATTGCAGATATTTGTGCATAACCATACATATGTACATATGTTTGGGGGTAGACATATGCGTATTTCATAATCTGCGAATCCCGCAGAGGTTATAAAATACCGTTATAGATCTCCAGATGGCCATGTATGTGCAAATATGGAGCTACATGGAGTTGCTTGAAAATTACCCTCTATATCTATAGTTCTGTGTTTGAATTTTAGAACTAGAAACTTTGGTAAAATTCTAAAAATTGCCTTCCAAAAATCTAGGTCATACTAGCTACCAAAGCAAGCATCTCTCTGTCAATCTGAACATAATTCCATTTAGAAGGCAATAAGGTTCAAGAATAGAGCATCTGTGCCTCCATGACATCTGGCAAAGCAAGAGCCAGCATAGCCCCAACACCATATGATGAAGTATCGTAGGAGTTATGAAAGGCCTCTCTCTGTTCATCATAATGAATGAATACAGAGTCTGATGTCAGAAATTTTGTAATGTTACAGAAAGCATCTGCATATCAGCATGTTCACTTCCATGGCACTCCTTTTTGGACAAGGCTGTGTAGAAGTTCAGCGAGTGTTGCTTTTTGCGGAAAAATATATGATAGAAGGTAAGTATGCTCAAATAAAACCTCGACTCATCTTTAGAAGTTGATTCAGAGGCATCATGGATTGTCTTTACCTTGCCTTCCATGGATTCCTAAAGCATCAATGCAATTCCCCAGACATTTGACACCGGTAGTCACCATTTCACATTCATCTTCCTTCACTTGAGTACATGACTTCTCAAATCAGTGTAGAATTTCCCTAAGTCACACAACGAGTTCATTTTCTGATGCTTCCATGACCAAAACATTGTCAAAATAAAGTGCAACAACTGAAAATCCAGCCAATAAAATTTCTATGAAACATTGAAAGATGCCTGGGACAACAGAGATTCCAAATTGGAAATATTTAACTCGGAAAGCTGCTCGATGAGTAATGACTGGACATCTGCAGTTTTATCCACAATCAATTGCTAATAGGCATGTGTAAGGTCAAGTTTTGCAAAGAAGTTCCCTCCAGCAAGTGTGGCGAGTAGTTGGTTAACATCAGACACAGGGTGCAGGTGATCTTTAAGTGCCTTGTTAAGAGAGCACTTAAAATCTCACAGAACTGCCCATCTCCATTTTGCTTTAGTATTAGATATTGGGTGTGGTCCATTTTATGTGTGTAATTGGTTCTAGGATAACTTGTGCTATGGGATGCTTGACTTGTGCCTCGATCTTAAGTAGTAGTGAAAAGGCACATGCTTGGACTTCAGGTGAAAGGGTGCAATGACTAGGTCCAGGTGGAATCATGCTACTGGTCCCTTGTAAGCTCCAGCTCCTCAGAATACACCTGAGGGAATTCATCTTGTAATGCTCTCAGTTGGTGGACCCTTAATGCTGTGGTGTGATTGGTGCTGCCTAGTGAGCAACCCCACTAGAATCATACGAACAACTGGCGGAGAAGCCCTTGGGCGAGACTGGCTGGAGCTTTGCCTATACCAGCCTCCTCGGCCGAAGGTTAAGCCCTTGGGTTCTGGCGGCCAGCACATCTTAGGTCGGGAAGGCAGCAGACAAGGTACGGTCAGGTCCAAAGCAGAGGGTCGGGTCCAGGTAGCAGTCAAGGAAGGTCAAAGTCCAAGCCAGGATCAGGATCCAGAAAGTCAGGTTGGGGAGGGAGAGACAAGACAAAGACAAGATACAGACAAGGCATGGACAAGGACACAGAAAGACAAGAGACAAGCCTGAGAAACTAGCAACATGCACTGGGACACACAATGGCACCAGGAGACCTATTGCTGAGGCAAAGCAAAGATGTCTGGAACGTCCTTACGTAGGACTAGGCCAGTGATGTCATCAATAGGTGCCACAGCCTTTTCCACCACAGGCCCTTTGAAGGGGGCAGCGTCGGGCAGGCGCACACCTAATAGGTTCCTGTATTTACCTGTGAGACTAGAATGGCAATGAACCATGAAAAGGGCCATAACAAGCACTTACAACACAGCTTCCTTCAAGCTCATTATTCTGTGTTTTGTAATGATGGAGGCTACCGTGTGGAATGGACAGCTTGGGAGGATTTGAGTAGGAAGCCAACAATAAACTGTATTTGGCTAAGTTATCCAACTGCATATGGATGGATAACTTTAGGCTTAACTGGCTATATTCAAAAAGTATTTAGCCAATTAAGCAGCAACAGAAAGAAAAACACCTAGGTCTGCCCCGGTGGTCATGGCTCCCTCTTCCTGAGTGGATTTCAAAATAGGGCCAGTGGTTCTGTGCCCCAATCCAAACTCCCCAAAATATTTTTTTAAAGTATCAAAACAAAAGGCCAGAGAAAGCGAACCAGCAGCCCTCCACATACAGTTCAAATGTTCTTAACTGGGCAGGGGGATCCTTCTCTCTCCTATCCCCATTCCCAACCCATCAAGCTAACTCCGTCTCTTCTTCAGAATTGGCAAAGGCTGACGGGGACATGCTACAAGCTCTAGAACAGCACTGCTAGGTGGAAGCTGCATAGGGAGTAAGATACAAGACAGGACCAAGATCATGTCTGACCTAGAACCTGAACATCCCTTACACCTAGTGCCCCCAGCTACATACGTAACACACATTATTTAGCACATTTTTATGAAACTGAAAATGTATTTTTTATTTTGCTTTGTCCATCTGAGATGCTTGATATAGCAGGTGAGGACTAGCAGCATGGATGCACACAGTGAAAACATAAGCAGTGATGTGGAAGGGTTAACACGGAATGGGGGGGGGATCACCTGGGAGATGAGAGGCAGATCATATGGTTGGGTAAGGAAGGGTTGGGGGATGAAATAGGGCTTGGCTGGCAGGGGATCGTGTGGAAGGATTGAGCAGAGAAGAAGTGGTAAGGCTAGAGAAGGGTCAGAAAAAACAAAAGAAAGTAAAAAAGTGAAAAAAAAAGTCAAGAATTGTATTGTCACTGCACATGGCCTCTCTTCCTGGGGCCCTATTGAAAATGCTCTCTTAAATTGTCATGCAGTTCTAGATTTTCCATTGCTACTATTAGCTTTAGATACATACATTTTTCTTGATATGCAGCATGGATAATCCTCTCTTACTGGTATGCTTTTAAATAGTATATTTTGAATATTTCATTAGCATTGCCCACGTTCTAAGACTTCACTTCAAATCCAGCTCATATGCCTGAATGAATCATTTTCGGTTTCACTTATTTCCCATCATTCAGGCTCACGTCTGCCCAAGGGAGGACAATTTTCAAAGCCGTTTATAAGAGTAAAGATCAATCTGCACAAATAAAATGTGACAATCTAAAAACAGACCTCCCTCGATATGGCAGGAAATGTGTGCAGCACTCCACACTGCACGCAAGGAAGATGCTCCCGGGTGTGTGCTTTGAGCAGGAGTGGGAGATAATGCACCTCGTTTGCATTTTCAAGTACTACGCACGTCAATTTCAATAGAAAAGCTACCTGCAGAATTGCTTACCTGTAACAAGTGTTCTCCTAGGACAGCAAGATGTTAGTCCTCACACGTGGGTGACATCATCAGATGGAGCCCGGCACGGAAAACACTCAGCATGCCCAGCATGCCACTATCCATGTGAGGTCCCTCTTCAGTCTTGTATCATAGAATTATGAAAAAATAAAATAAACTTAGGAGAATCCCAGCTCCGCGGGGTGGCAGGCAGGTTTCGTGATGACTAACATCCTGCTGTCCTAGGAGAACACCTGTAACAGGTAAGCAACTCTGCTTTCTCCTATGACAAGCAGGATGGGTTAATACCAAGCTACAGGCTGCTCCTGAGCAACAACAAGAGCCAATAGGCACGTAACCGGGTGCCAAAGGGCACAAAAACAACGGTGCTGCTAGTAACAGGGGTAGACAGCCTGAACCCGAACAATGGGCCCTAGGCAGGAAGAGTTGGGTTTTACAGCTGAAAGAGATTCCGAAGGACAGAATGGCCGAAGCTGCTATCATGTCGGCCATCACTGTCCAGACAGTAGTGGGCAATGAACACGTGGAGAGAAATCCACGTCACAGCCTTGCAGATTTCTGTTACAGGAACCGCTCGCAAGTGGGCTACCGAAGCCACCATGGCTCTCACGGAGTGAGTCTTGATACGGCCTCCAAACTGAAGGCCTGTCTGAGTATAGCAGAAAGAAATACAATCTGCCAGCCAATCTGACAGAGTCTGCTTGCCAACCGCAACTCCCAACCTGTTCATATTGAAAGAGTTGAAGAGTTGTGTGGAGTGCCTGTGGCCTGCTGTCCGTTCAAGGTAGAAAGCTAAGGCTCTCTTGCAATCCAAGCTGTGCAGTGCCCGTTTGCCCTGGGGTGAATAAGGCCTGGGAAAAAAGGTGTGAAGAATAATTGATTGGTTAAGATGAAAATCAGTCACCACCTTAGGCAGGAACTTAGGGTGAGTACACAGGACCACCCTATCATGAAAGAATTTCATGTAGGGCGGATATGTCACCAATGCCTGAAGTTCGCTAACTCTGCGCCAAAGTGACCGCAACCAAGAAGATGTCCTTCCAGGTCAGGTCGTAGGAGTGCAGGGGCTCAAAAGGATCTCACATGAGTTGAGCCATGTTAAGGTCCCAGGACACAATAGGAGGCCACAGGGGAGGCTTCAGCTGAAGCAAACTCCGTATAAATCGCCCCACTATGGGCTGCACAGATATGGGCAAACCGTCAACACCCTGGTGATAAGCACTAATGGCACTCAGATATACTCTGAGTTAGTCTTTAAACCAGCATCCGAAAGGTGCAGCAAGTAGTCAAGCAATTTTGGAGTGGAGCAGGAGAACGGATCCAAGCCATGGCTCTCACACCAGAAAGAAAACCTCTTCCACGTCAGGCTATAAGACTTCCTGGTAGCTACCAGGACCTGAGACACATTGTCAGAGAGGTCAAGGGGCTATGCTCTAAACTGGCCCCAGCACTGGCTGCAGATCCAGGCCATCAGAGACAATGCTCTGAGGTTGGGATGGCGCAGCTTGCCCCGATCCTGCATGATCAGGTCAGGGAGGTCCCCAGACCGATCGGTTCTCTGACGGAGAGATCCCGCAGGAGCAGGAAACAGACCTGCCTCTACCAATGGGAAGCAATGAGAAACATGATCCCCCTGTCCTGCCGGAGTGTCAAGAGAGTCTTCATCATCAGTGAAATCGGAGGATACGTATACAGAAGGACCTCGCCCCAAAGGTGAGCAAAGGCATCCGAGGCTGGTCTTCCATCTCCCCTGAACAGGGAGCAGAAGTGCTTCATTTTGCTGTTGCAGGGGGAGGCGAAGAGGTCCACGTCCGGGATCCCCCAAAGATGGAAGATACGATCCACCACCACTGGATTCAGGGGCCACTCGAGGGGCCAAAATGTTAAACTCAGGTGGTTCACCACCACATTCTCCATCCCAGCTGGGTACATGGCCTGCAGGAGCATGCCCTGGGACTGAGCCCATGACCAAATCTATACTGCCTCTTTACACAGGAGGAATGACCCTGTGCCTCCCTGTTTGTTGCTGTACCACATTGTAACCTGATTGTCTGTCTGGATCAGGTCCGTCTTGTTGGACAAGCAATCCTGGAATGGCCAAAGCTTGCAGCGGATCACTTGTAGCTCCATGAAGTTGATTTGGCACTGAGCTTCCCGAGTAGACCACCGACCTTGTGTGCAAAGACTATCCACATGCGCACTCCAACCTAGGGTGGACGCATCTGTGGTAAGCACAACCTGTGTCAGGGGAGACTGAAAAGGAACCCCCTACTCCAGATTGGGTAGACTCCCCCACCAAGACAGGAGATCTAGAGAGGCAGTGTGATGCAGATGTGCACACTGAGGTCTTGGGTGGCCTGCTGCCACTGAGATCGCAAGGTCCACTGAGCCCTGCGCATGTGAAAGCGAGCCAAGCGGGTAACATGGACAGATGCAGCCATGTGGCTCAGCAGGCGAAGTAAAAGGCAGGCAGAGACCTGCCGGCTTTGAAGGACCAGACTTGCAAGAGACGCCAGAGCAATCACCTGATCGCAGGAAAGATATACTCTGGCCTGAGTAGTGTCTAGCCTGGCATTGATGAAGCTTAACTTGAGGTGATGCGCTGAGATGTGACTTCAGGTAGTTGATGACAAACCCAAGAGACTGCAGCACTTGAATGATCAACTGCAGAGAGCGAAGCATCCCGCCCCCCCCCCCCCCCCCGGGTAGCGCTCTTGACCAGCCAGTCGTCCAAGTAGGGGAACACGTGCACCCATAACCCCTATCAGCGCCCCCACTACTGCCAGGCACTTGGTGAAGATCTGCTGGGCCAAGGTGAGGCCAAACGGCAACACCCTGTACTGGAAGTGCCTCTCACACACAATGAACCGAACATACTTTCTGTGACCAGAGAAAATTTCTATGTGGGCGTAGGCATCTTTTAGATCGAGGGAGCAAAGCCAATCTCCTCTTTGCTGGAGTAGGATCAGGGTGGCCAAAGAGACCATCTTGATCTTTTCTCTTTGAAGAAATTTGCTCAAGGTTCTCAGGTCCAGAATAGGGCAGAGGCCCTCTGTTATCTTTGGAATCAGGAAATAACGAGAATAAAACCCCCACCCCTGCTGCCGCAGAGGAACGGGATCGACCGCTCTGGCCATTACTAGGGCGGGGAGCTCCATCAAGAGTATTTCCTGATGGGCAAAGGGGAGAGTCCGTGGGGACACCCAGGAAGTTTAACCGGTACCCTTGACAAATGAATGACAGGACCCAGTGATCCGAGGTAACCCGAGGCCAGTGGTCCACAAAAAATCACAGCCAGCCTCCAACCAGACAGCATGAGGCCAAGGGTATGGCAGCAAGGCTTATGGTCCCCTGCAGCCAGTCAAAACCCTGTAGCAGGGTTCTGCTAAGGGCCAGTTGAAACCTAGGAGTCCTTTGCTGTCGAGATGGCCCCTGGAGCTCACACATGGAGTCCGTGCACACGAGGCAGAAGGATAGTATTTCCTCTGGAAATAGAAAGACCTCCTGGAGCCCTGGTGCGAGGATTTTTTGGCCGAGGACAGTGGGTCAGATGTACTGCTGGAGGGTCTAATGGTGATCCTTCAACTAAGCCACAGCATTCCTGACCTTAACTCCAAAAAGGTTCTCGCTTGTACAGGGCAGATCCGCGAGCTTCTCCTAGACTTCCGGCCAGAGGACAAAGGCTCGGAGCCACGCCATCCTGCAGGCCCCAATGCCCAATGCTGCTACTCTAGACGCCATCTCAAACACGTTACAAGTGGACCGCACCTTGTGTTTATCACACTCTAGGCCCTGTTGGACCACCGCCACAAATGTGACCTGCTACTGCTGGGGCAGACACTCAGAGAGCTCCTGAACTTGCTTCCACAGGTTCCAGGTGTACTGGGTCATGTACAGCTGGTAGGAAGCAATATGGGCAATCAACATGGCACCCTGATATACCTTCCTGCCTAAGGCATCCAATGCCCTATGCTCTCGACCCAGGGGAGCAGAAGTGTGGGTGCAAGAAAGCTTGGCCTTCTTGAGGGCAGATTCCACCACAACCGGTTGATGTGGAAGCTGTCGCCTCTCAAACCCCAGCATGTACAAAATAGAACGCATCTGCCTTCTGATTGACCAGAAGAACGGAGATGGGGTGCTCCCAAATCCTAAGGAGTAACTCCTTAAATATATCATGGACTGGAATGGCCACCACCTCTTTTAGGGCATGGACAAATTGGAGGACTTCCAGCATCTTATGTCAGGCATCCTCCTCTGTCAGGTGCTGAAACGGAATAGCTTCCTCCACGGCCCGAACAAAGCCCGCAAAAGTAGGTCCTCCGATGGGGACATGCACCTCTCCTCTACAGGAAAAATCCGAAGGAAGATCCCCTGAATCATCTAAGGAAGACTCTGAGGTATCGCTCCCCCACGGGTCACATGGGGCATCCTACTCACAAAGATCTCATGGGATCACCATGGAGGGTCCTTGCCCAGGCCTCTCAGTTTGTGCACAGAAGGCATTAGGGCACCGAAGGCACAGAGAACCCTGAGGGACCAGGAACTGGACTGGGCAACACCGACACGGTACCAATGATCCTGACGGTGCCGCAGGCCGCAACAACTCATCCTCCTCGGAGGAACACACGATGGGAATTGCACTGGAAGGAGGAGGCATCGGTGGCCACTGAGGTATCGATGGACCCCCAGGCAGCAGCACCTGCTGGGTAGGCAAAATGCCCAGGAGGACGTCAAGGCACACCAGCAGTGGTGCCAACATTAAAGGCGCAGGCAGACACAGTTGGGAGCACCCGTGGAGCAGGTGGCTCAATGCCCTGCAGGGCTCGCAGCGCCGCCAGCTGCACCCTGTAGTCCAGCTCCTCCTGGAAATCCACCGAGGACAGGACAGATTGAAGAGGAGGTGGAGAAGGCATCACCATAACTCCCTTGTAGCCCTGAAGGAGCTCTGTGCCTGGCTCCGGTATTGGTGGGGAACGCCTGGGACTCCCGAGTTCGATGCCTCCTCTCCGTGGGGTCGCTTCGGCGGCATCATGGCAGCCATTGGTACTGATGGCGACTGGTGCTGATGCTTCTGGGGTTTCCCACGGTGCTCGGCCTGGTCTTTCCCCAGCGCCAAGGTGGATGGAGACAAGTCTGATGTTTTGGAGCGCATCAACCCCGATGACGGCCTATCTCCTGCACACCTTTCTTGAGAGGGCCCCGGAGGAGGGAGTAGACAGCGATGACGCCATGTCAGTAGGCTCTCCACAGCCTCTCGGTGTCAACGCTCCCAATGCCGGAGTCAATGGATCGGACTTTCTGGAATCAAAATGTTTCTCCATCTTATCTAACCAGGCACAACCCTTGGGGGTCATTTGATCACAAAAACGACATCCCTGAATGTCTTGCAATGCCCCCAGGCAGAGGATACAAACCTCATGTGGATCTGTCAGAGACATGGTCCATGGGCTTTGGGGGCATATACTAAAACCCAACGATACCATTCAAAAAAGATCCGGCGAGCGGTCTATGACTGGCAGCCACCGGAAAAGCGACACTGCTGGGAATCGACCACACAGAAGGGAAAACTTACTGCGCTTCCCTACAGGGGAACAGACAGGAGAAGAGGGACCCGGCATAGAAAAACATTCTGTGACCAACCGAAAAACTGAAGAAAAAGAGCAGAGCTGCACAACTGCGAGGCAAATCCTCCGCGGAAATGAAGAGACTGAAGAGGGACCCCACATGGATGCATGGATAGTGGCATACTGGGCTCCGTCTGATGATGTCATCCATGTGTGAGGACTACCATCCTGCTTATCCTAGGTGAAAAAGTAGCTACAAGAATCCACAGGCACTTTGTACCCATGGCGAGTTTCTTGTGGGGACTTTTTACCCTGCTTCCAACTTTCCCATACCAGCTGAGTCTTTTTTGGCTATTTTGGGAGTAATCCTGCCTCCCCTTCATCTGACAATACTCTTGATGCATAACCAAGATGAAGTCCATAAGTATTCCCCTTTTTAATCCTGCCAGCCCCCCCCCCCCCCCCCCCCCCCCCCCATGCTGCAGAGGAATGCCAGTAGCACCCTGATGCCTGCTCTATCAATGCTGGAAAGGACACAGTCACTGTAACACACTGCTCCACAGGGCCAATGCCACCTCCTTCCTCTGCCGCAGTCTGCTTTTCGTTGTCGCAGTTACAGCAGAGGGAGCCAGTGATGATTGGGATGCATCTGGCTTCGCATTTAGCACACTTCCTGCCCTTCTCCATGAAGGGAGGGGTACTAGTTTCAAACCTGGTTGACCCTCCTTGTTTTGTTTTTGGTTTTTTTTTGCACTCATTGATTTTTTGCAGGGAGACTAGGAGACCAGCACAACTGGATGCCCTGGGGAGGGAACAGTTCTAAAGAGGCTGTCATCCCACAGGTATTCCCTACCCGGCCCTGGCTCCCAGGGATATTGACCTTATAGAAGGCTGTTGCCCTGGAGCTCCTTTTCCCCTGCTGGTCCAGCTCTCCATGCTCTTCACCATCTGCTGGAGGTAGAGACTACTGACATTCTCCCTGCTAGGCCAGTCTATATACAAGCTGACATCACAGGAAGAAGTCATGCACTCTGCCCTCATCTACTGGAAGGAGGGAGAATTCCATTAGGTCCACTGGTTCATTGGTCTGGCAGGCCGAAGATGAAGGAGCAGTTGTGCCAGAAGCCTAAGTTGGATGCAGCAGTAGTGGCAGTCACTAAGAGAACCATAATTCTGGTTAAAGGAGGAGATGCACTGAAGGACCTACAGGATAGGAAGGTGGAGTCTGCTTTGAAGGGATCATTTGAAGTAGTCAGCCTTTCACTCCAGGCAGCTATTTGTGGAGGCTATATGGCAAGAGCACTACCCAGATAGATGAAACAGTCCCCTTAGGGCAAGGAACCAGATGCATTCCAAATCCAGCAGTACTCAGGTGGTACTCAGGTGGCATTGCTAGAGTTTGAAAATCACAAAACGGAGCCACACCTCTCAGAATATACCATAAACCACCAAAAGAGAGAGAAAAAATATAAAGTAAAAAATATATAAATTACAAAATTCTCCAAAATAATCTCCAAAATTCTAAAACGAATTCCATCTAAGAGGAAAACGGTATCAGAAAAGTTAGTGTAATGGATTTAATCCACTGTCTCCCCCTGCAATGGGCCTCAGGCAGTATCAGAATTATACACCATTAGTTTAAATCATCTTCTGAAAACCTCATCTATAAATATATTTAAAAAAAAATTAATTCCACTTTATTCAAAAAATAACTATATCACATTCACACAAAAAATTATACTAAATCCTAACAACCTAAGGTACCAGGTTAGTTATCACAATATATTTATAGCTGAGGTTTGTGGTAGATGATTTAAAATAATAGTGTATAATTCTGATACTGCTTGAGGCCCATTGCGGGCAAGAGACAGTGGATTAAATCCATTACATCAACTTTTCTGATACAGCTCTCCTCTTACATAGAATTCTTTTTAAGATTTTGGAGAATTTTGTAACTTATATATATATATATTTTACTTCATATTTTTCCCTCACTTATGGTGGTTTATTGCTAGAGTTTGTACTGTCCTTTATAGCAGATTACCTATTTGACTTGATTAGGGCATCAGCCAAACAAATGGCAATGATGGTGTTAGCCTGGAGACTACTGAAGCTGAAAAATTTGCAGCAGACTCAGATTCCAAGGCAAGATTGAACAAATTCCCATTAAAAGGAGGATAACTCTTTGGTGAATAGCTAGGGAAGTTAGTCAAAAGCCTGAGGGAAGCAAAGCCACAGAGGTTACCTGAAGATCAGGGTAGGACTAGTTTTAGAGCAGGCACCAGTAGGGCCAAGACAAAGAACTATAGGTAGTGCAAGCCAGAAAGACCTTATGGCACAGCAAAAGTATACATCACTAGAACGAGTAAAGCCATTTTGAGGAAGTAGGTGCAATGGCACAGATAAGGACATCAAAGGGCCCAGAACAGGCAGAAGCACCTAGTGACGATGCCCAGGGCCACTCCTCAATCTGCCTATAACAATAATACGAGTAATGGCCAGGTAACAACCAACCAATGGGTCCTAGAAATGGGGGTACACATTGGGACTAAAAGCCTCAGTAAGGGATGTCATTGTCCAGTCCCCATGCAAAGGATATAAAAGCTTAGCAGTACAGGCCACATTACACAGGTTACTGCACTTACAAGTTATAATACCAATCCCAGTACAGGAAACAAGGAAAGGCAGCTATTCAATTTATTTTGTCGTCCCGAAGAAAGAACGTTTTGGCTAGTACCAGATTCGAAAGTAATAAACCAGTCCCTGCATGTACCCCATTTCCAGAAGGAAATATTAAAGAGAGCAATTATGGCAGTAAGAAAGGGAGCATTTCTGTCATTGATAACATTTATCAGAAGCCTATCTTCACATTCCAATAAGAAAATATCAGCAGTTATCTGCACTTCGCAATACTGGGAAATCATTTCCAAATCAAGGCATCACTCTTTGGCCTGGAAACAGCTCCCAGAACATTTACGAAGATAATGGTGATAGTAGCAGTTACCTTATGCAGAGAGGAAATAAGGGTATACCTGTATCTGGACAACTGTTTTATAAGAGCAGACTTATTACAGAAAGGGAACCAGCAATAACCAGAGTGATATGAAGACCGGAAAGCCTAGGATGGAGGGCGAACAGGGACAAAAATCACTTAGAGCCATAAAAGCAACTAACCTACCTGGGCGTCCATTTCAATACAAAGACAGAGAAAGTATCCATGCCAAACAAGAGAATCCTCAAACTGCAAGCCCAAGTAAGAGGACTGCTAGTCACTGCCTCCCCAACAGCGTAAGAATATCTCCAGCTTCTAGGCTCGATGATAGCCACCATCGAGGTGGTGCCCTGAGCAAGAACCCACCTGCACCTCTTACAATGGAGCCTATTGTCCAGGTAGCCACCACAGAGCCAAAAATTCAACAGGATTCTACCCTTGAGAAAACAGGTCAAGGAGAACCTGCAGTAGTGGCTAAACAAGCCAGCTTATCAAGGGGTTTCAGTCTGGACTCAACAAAGTGGATGATAGTCACAACAGATGTGAGCAGGTTAAGATGGGGGGCACTTTGCAAAAGAAAAGTGGCACAAGGATTCTGATCAAGAAGGGAAGAAATGTTCTCAATAAATCAACTAGAGACCAGAGCGATCAGACAAGCAATAAAAAGCTTCCTACCAATATCCAGAGTGCTATTAGGCAATGCAATAGCAGTGGCATATGACAACAGGCAAGGGGAAACAAGATGTCTGCAAGTAACAAGATAAGCAGAACGCCTCATAAAATGAGTGCAATAATATCTGCTGGATACATTAGCAACACACATTTCTGGAACACTCAGTATAAGAGCAGATTTCTTAAGCCTTCAGAAATTGAACCTAGGAGAATGGGAACTGCAGAGAAGTCCTTCACCAAACACCGACAAGATAGGGAGCCCCAGTGAGATTTAATGACAATGCACAAGAATGCCAAGGCGAGCTACTTCTTCAGTCTTAAAAGAGAATGGGGATCAAGGTGAATAGAAGCCCTAACGCAAAGGTGGCCAGAAAATCATTACGGTATTTGTTCCCACCATTGCCAATGATGGGGAAAACCCTAAGGAAAATCGAAAATCATCCAGATCTAGTCATTCTAGTAGCATCCGACTGGTATGCAAACCTTGTAAGGATCAAGGACCACTAAAGATTTACTTAGACCAAGGGCCTTATTTGGCAGGGATCAGTGACCATGGAAAACTCAGCTCAATTTTGTCTTACAGCATGGTTCTTGAAAGAAGAAGTTCAACAGAACAGAGTAGTCAAAACTAATAATAATGACCTTGCTCAAGGCTAGGAAGAAATCAACATCGTTACCATATATAAAAATCTGGAAGATCTTCGAAACATGGTGCAGGAAGAAAGGAGTAGCTCTAAAAAAGACACAATTGCCCTCTATTCTGAAGTTTCTCCAGAAGGGATTGGATAAGGGCTTGGCTGTGAACTCATTTAGAGTACAGTTAAGGACGAGAGCATGTTACGAGGGAGACATAATGGGGCCCTTCAAGTATCTTTTCCAGATGTGACTCGCTTCCTGAAGAGAACAGACTATATTAGACCACTAGTACTTCCGTGGGACCTAAACTTGAGCTTGAAGACATTCACAAAAGCCCCATTCAAATCGCTCAAAGAATCCACCAAAAAAGACTTAACATTGAAGACTAACAGGATGATCTAGATAGATAATAAAGGGAAAGCAAGTACCAGAGAGCACAGGTGGCCTCATGGGCAGAGCACAGACAGGTAAACCCAGCAGAGATTTGTAGAGCAGCTACACAGGTGTCACTGCATTCATTTTAAAGCACTATAGGTTGAATCTTCAAGACAGAGGAGATACAGCCTTTGCCATGGGAGTTTTAGAAACAGCTCTAGGATGAATCCCTCCCAGTATAGGTACTGTAGAGATGCATCCCACTTGTCTGTACTGGTCTACAGGATGATGAGGTAGGTTCAAATAGATATTACCTGCTAATTGTGTTTCCTTGACACAACAGTTCAAAACTCACCCTGAGAGTAACTAGGGGACAAAACATTTCTATTTTTTTGGTTGCACTTGTTAATTGCGAGTATATTGGAAATGAAAAAAATATATAGAGAAACAACAGAGAATAAGAAAGAAATAAAGGACTCTCTTTTCCTTTTTACTGAAGAGCCATAAGCAAGATGTGACCCAGGGAAGATGAGCAGAGATTATGCTTATTCTTATTCCTTTACCGATTAGGGATCTAATGTTTGAATACCATTCATAATATATTTTCTCACGTTCCAGGAAAAGCCAAATGCTTCAGTTTGGGCAAAGAGAATACTGACGCCTTCTCTGCTGCACCAGGCTATATAGGGAGGGACATCAGGTCAAACAAACGTTTTTGCCCTCTGCCTCCATCTCCTGGTAGTGGCGACAAATCCCACTTGTCTGGACTTGTCTGTCAGGACCTTATTTTTCTTTTTTTCAAAACATGAATTTCAGATAACATTCTTTTGTATGCTTCTGAAAATAAGTTGACTGCAGAATACTCTTTTCAAATGTTCTCACTTTTTGGGCAAATGCTTTTCCATATACACTTTTTTTTTTTTTTTTAACATAATCGTGAACTTTTGCTCTAATTGCTGGATACTGACATAGTCATAAGCTTGCCTGGAGATTCACCTCACAGAATGACATTTCAAAACCTGTTTTCACACAATACAACTGTTCCTTCCTCATATTGTTCAGAAAACTAAAACATTCAAGGGGCAGCAGCTTTGAGAATATTAGATCATCCTCTATTTCTAGGTAATTTTCCATAATAAATTTACTACATCAATAATTTGCTCCATCTGTCAGAGTTTGAAGTATACAATCATTCTTTCAGCGCTCTGCTGCCAGCTGCATCCTGTTTCGTTTTAGAGGTATTAGTACTTAAATAGTTCTTAAATGTTCAGCACTATAATGCAGCTGTGCAGCCAGGACAGTATTTTCTGAAGTCAGAGGGAGCTAAACCGTCATCATTATAAGGCAACAGGAATGTGTTTAAACCAAATCTAGGTTGTCTTTCTCTCTATACACATTTTCAAAATGATGGCTGGGTGAACTACAAAACCATGTGGCTCTGTGCTTAAGCGAGGTGCAAGTTAGTCATATGCAGTGCTACTGAGGTGCTAAGTAAAAGGCCTTAGACCCACTGTTTAGTGTTTATAGAGCTGGCATCAGCCTCAACTCCGTAGATTAGAAATTAAGCCACAATTAGGCTGACTACTCTGTGCTGGTGTTTCCCTTCTTAACACCAATACAAAACCAAGTGTAAATCAGCCCCTCGATGTTTAGACCACAATGCCAGACAACTGGTCTAGGCTCGGAAAAGTACAGCAGTACAATGGGAGAACAATTTTCAGTGTCGTGCATACAGGTCAATAAACTTGACCTCTGCTACCCATGTAAATGTAAGCGGCAGCTTTCACAGCACACCTGCGTTTCGCCGGGGGGGGGGAGGAAGAGGCTCTCCCCTGAGCATGCTTAGGCCAAGGGAGTGCAACAGCGCAGCTAATTTGATTTTCAAATATATGCACGCTGTTCCCCTCCCCACCCCCATCGGCAGCCCACACCAACAGCAGATGGAAGTGTACACGGATGGTCTCAGCAGGCAGATATTGTAGCCAATTTTCTAAGGGAATATACCTGCGCTGTTTTCCATAGAAAACTGCCTACAATGTATGCAAGCTAGAAATGCCTGCATAAACTGTCAGCACCACGGGCTATTCAAAATTGTCCCCTGACAATTTTCAGAGACATTTAGAGGGTCATTTTATAAATATGCACATTTGGATAAAGTGTGCATGTATTTCTTATGTGCAGACTTTAGCTGGAATTTTCAAAATTAATTTTAGCATTCAGGGTTACTTTGAAAATTTGTGGGCAATTGGCCTCATAGGCGCACAGATTAACTCACACAAAGCTACACCCTCTTTCTGAAGGGCAGAACTTGTTTGGGTTCACAAGTGCATACTTTTTATCATCAAAAAGAATTAGGGGTAGATTTTCAAAGGGTTACGCATGTAAGATACACGCGTAACCCCCGAAAACCTACCCCTGCGCGCGCCGAGCCTATTTTGCATAGGCTCGGTGGTGCGCGCAAGCCCCGGGACGCGTGTATGTCCCGGGGCTTCGAAAAAAGGGCGGTCCGGGGGCGTGACAGCGGGTTGGGGGTGGTCAGGGGGCGTGGCCGGGGGTGTGGCGGCAGTTCGGGGCGGGATCGAGTGCTTCGGGACAGTGGTCTGTGCCGGGGCATGGTGCGCCGGCAGCCAGCTAACGCGCGCAAGTTACGCCTGCCTCAGGCAGGCGTAACTTTTGGAGCAAAGGTAGGGGAAGAATTTAGTTAGGGATGGGGGCTGGGTTAGATAGGGGAAGGGAGGGAAATGTGGGGGGGGGCTGGAGGGAAAGGGGGGGCCTTGGAGGGAATGGGGAAAGCCATCGGGGCTCCCCTTGGGCTCGGTGTGTGCACCCCCTTGCGCGCGCCAAGCCTGGATTTTATAACATGTGCCTTCCTCCCCCCACTCCAAGCACCTTCCTGCAGTTTTCAATACTCACATAAGCAGGATACGCATGTACCTTTACTTACATAAAATCCCAGGCTATTTTACAACAGCCACTTACATGCAAAAAACATGGCTTTGAAAGTTCAGCCCTTAATAGTTAACAGAGTTATCTGTCTAGATACCCCTTTCTCTGCCCCCCACAGAGGAGAGAAGTAAGCACTGGCTATCACGATGCACATACTTTTAGCCAGATTATGAAGAAGCTTTCCTTTTTTGGGTCGGGAATATATTTGGATTTTAAAATGTGTACGATGCTATTTTATAATGCTACTGTAACTGTAAATCTGATCCAACTGTGATTGTGAATGACCTTGAAACTAAGGTTACTGTAATTGCAAGTTTGATTTTAAATGTGCTTGTAATCTGCCTTGAGGTCGTTCTCGGTAAAAAGATGTAATATCAAATGTTTCTAAAAAACTAAATAGTTTACTGCTGATGTGCTGCCCGTACAAATGCGTGTGGGCCCTTTTGTGCACACATTCCTTGTCAGCAATTGTCAAAGTGAAACTGTCCAGGTAGCTTCCCTTTGACGACTAGCTATATGGTACAGGGAAACAAAAGTGCCTGCATATCGTGCAACAAGGCAGGTTATTGAAAGTGGCCCATCCTAGATAATCATCGTAAACTGCGCGTACTGGGGCTTCTAAAGGCAAAGCTAGACTTTTGATAACTCAAATGTTCTAACATTACCTCTAGTCTCCGTGTCAAAATATCTGTACAAATATTCATCAATTCCACTCCCATAATAAATCCAAATAAGCAAGTCTTTAAGAGGGTAATATTGAAACACTGCGCACAAGTTAGCCGGCAAAGCATGCAAGTCGCAAGCAGTAAGTCTGCTTTGAAACTTATCCCAGCACAACTACATGCACCCAATTACCCCTGCTATTTGGCACATCTAGTTCTGCTGCATTATGTACATATGGCCCCACCCTGTCCAGACTCCATCCCTGGAATGGTTCTCCCCACCATGCTAAAAAAAAAAACAAAAAACGTGTGCTTACAGAGGGTCATTGTCAAACAGAAGATCACTGTGAAAATCCTTGGGTAAGTGGATGAGTACAAGCGCACATTACTTCACGTAAAGTTACACCTGATCTGCAGAGGGCAGAGCTTACACACGTACAATACTTGCTGTTTTCTACAAGCAAGTTCCCGTTCCACTCCCCGGAATGCACTTCTGCCGTTCACAGATCAGAATTGCGTGGATACTTTTACACACCCAGAACGTGGGTCTATTTTAGAATAGCTATATATGCACATAAAAAAAAAAAAAAAAAAGTTTTATGCACATACATAGTTGGTGCAGAATTTTAGCCACACAGCACACGTGCCCAGTCTTCTAAAGGGCCATTTCTGCAGTACAGCAAGACTCTTCCTGCTGTAGACCGTTTGCAAATTATTCTTCCCAGATCCAAACAAGCTTGGGTGGTAACTGCGCTGTCACATTTTAAATGGACAATTATTGCAGCTGCCATGGACTCTGACAAAATATCTTTCTCCAGGGAGCCATTAAACATGGTTCATAAACAGGTGCATAATACTTCAATGGCTTTTGTTTACCAGATTCCTCTGAGTACCCATCTGGACTAAAACATTCCCCAGATTTTAGCCCTTTTGTTACCACTATTATTTCCTGCAGTGTGAAAGGTTTCGCAAGGACAGTCTTTTGTTCAGTTATAAAGAAGGGTTTTTGGGTTTTCTTTTAAGAGCAAGGTATAATTTTGTAGTCCTTGTAGTATATGTTATATCTTTGGATTTTTGGAATTCATTACAAAATTCAAAGAAAACCTTATTAATACCTCCTAGATCATAAATGATAAGAATTAACGTGGAGTGGTAGGAATTGTAGAGTTGAGATGCTGTGAGAATGGGCGCACTAGATAGGCTGTATAATCTTTTTCTGACGTCAATGTCTCCATATTTATATGGATTTTAATGTCTTTGCTAGCGGTTTCTGATTTTATCAAGCATACATTTAAGGGTCTTCATAGTTCATTCAGATATTCTCTCTTGGCATTTATTACAACCTCAACTGCTGTGACAGCAAATATATTGTATTGCTTCTAACTTGTTTCATTCCCCTGACTGTAGATGCTTGAGTGCTGTGTACACTGAATAGTGCTATAGATATGTTAAGTAGCAGCAGTAGCAGTAAACCATATTTGGAGCTATTCTTAATTCAGCAATGTAATATTCTTTATAAACTTAAGGCCTATTCAAATATGACATAAATATAGCACATCTTTGTAAAGTTACGTTTGAAGGCCTTTTTCACTGAGAAACGGGATTTTTGGAACTAAGTTTCAGGTTTACTACTGATTCCTGGCCAATGGGAATAAAACCGTTACCTCTGTTGGCAGTTCTTATGCAGTCTGCATTCATCTTGATTTTAGTGATAAAGCACTCATCCTTGTCTCTTGCCACATAGAACTACTGACAAATGTACTTTTGTTTTATGGTCTCTTAAGACTGCATGAGCCATAAACAACAGGCAACCATCTGTGCTTGGAGGAAAAGAGAGAGGAGGATTCTTTTCTGCCACCCCTTACTGGACCTTAGCATAAGCAAGTGCCTCCAGCCATTGCCAATGGGAAATTGTTGTTGTTATTTCTGACAACAGCCTTCAAAGGTCTGAAGAGGCACCAGGAGAAACAGCAGGGAAGTGAAGGAAGTTGTGAAAAGATTTGAGAGTAAAGTGGCAGAAGGAATGAGAAGGATGAGTGTAAAGGGGTTGTGGTGGTGGTGGTGGGAGGAGTTGAGAGGGATCAGCATAAAGGGGCACATGGGGGAATAATGGCTTCAGGGACCCCAAGAAGAATGAGAAGCATCACTATTATTTCCTGCAGTGTGAAAGGTTTCTCAAGGACAGTCTTTTGTTCAGTTATAAAGAAGGGTTTTTGGGTTTTTTTTTAAGAGCAAGGTATAATTTTGTAGTCCTTGTAGTATATGTTTTATCTTTGGATTTTTGGAATTCATTACAAAATTCAAAGAAAACCTTATTAATACCTCCTAGATCATAAATGTTGGCACTAACCCGAAAATCGGGGCCGCCGCCCCCCACCGAAAAAAAAAATCGAACAGCGGGAAAAACGAAATTTCCCGCGGGGGGCCCTGAAACGAAGCCCAAGACGATTAAAAAAAAAGATGCACATCTTTAGAAAGTACCCCTCTTACAGTGGTAGATATATAGTGTCATATTAGAAACATAGAAATGACGGCAGAAAAAGACCAATCGGCCCATCTAGTCTGCCCAGCAAGCTCCCACCCTTATTTTCCCATACTCATCTGTTTCACCAACCACCAACTTCAGGGCTCTTGTTGGTAACTGCTTGATTCAAATTCCCTGCCATCCCCTGTCATTGATGCAGAGAGTAATGTTGGAGTTGCATCAAAGGTGCGCTCGGCCGAGCGTTTGAGACGCGCTATTTTTACCCCTTATACAGTAAGGAGTAATAGCTCGTGGAAAACGCACAGCCAACCCCCCCCCCCCCCCCCCGAAACAAATAGCGCTCATCAAATGCAAATGCATGTTGATAAGCCTATTAAGTATTCACCCGCAATACAGAAAGCAAAATGTGCGGCCAATAAGGAGGCACTGGGAACGCACTAATGTCCCTAGCGCTTCCTTATTAGCGCGAGCCCTAATTTAAATACTGCATCGCGCGCCAAGCAGAGGTGCCTGGGCGCGCGTTGGGAGAGCGGGCGTTCTCCTCGGAGCGCCAGCTCTCCTGCACAGTTTACAGTATGGGCCTGTTTGAGTTCTGTGTGGAAGGAGACACAGACACAGGGGATCAGTAGAAAAGTTACTTTAAAAAACATTATAATACAAATATGTGCTAGCAAAAATAAAATATCAGGATTGAAGAAAGAACACTAATAAGTGACACAGGCAATACATCAGAGGCTGTAGCATATGTGCATATAGAAAGGTAATATTAAAACAAAACTATCGCTAACAGGCTTAGGTATAAACAGCAAGAAAAAAGATGATAACATAACACTAAATCATGGGTTCACTTTCCTTGTCCCAATCCCTGATAGGCAAGTGGTGCAGACTTGGTATTGTCCCTGTAAAGAGTTGGCATAAGGTTTGAGGAAGTCTCTCCCGGGTGCGAGGATGGACTGTGCAGGGGTAAAGATCTGCTTTTATCTGTCTCCCGTCTGTTCCAATGATTGGGGGCTGGGGACGGGGCTTTTATATAGACAAGCGCATCTCAGATTTGTCTCGAGCAGTCCTGAGCTATGAGTCATAATTTCCTGCTCTTAGTGTTCCATTTTTCAGGGGGGGCGGGGGGAGGCTATTTTGACTCTGCCCATACATCAAAAATCTTCCTGTCCACTCTCCCTAATCCTAATACAGCAAAGAATGAATTCAGTCAACTTTAGCACCAGTAGTATCCTACATGACTGCCAAGAATGGTGAACTCCATGGCTGTGGCGGCCCTACCCCTGGAGTACTGCTATTAGTGGTGCCCCTTCAGAGCAGTGGCCCCTGTGTGACTGTGCAAGCTGCACAGCCCTAACGCCGACCCTGGGGATGAGAATGTTCCTTCCACTGGCTCCCAAGAAGAAAATGTTTTTCCCATTGGGTCTCAAGAAAAAAAGTTTGAAAACTATCGACCTAGTGAGTATGGACTAATATGGAAGGAAGATTAAAGAAGGCATCTTACAAGACTATTTGTACAATAGTGAGAATGTAGTAAACTGTTAGAACATGCAATTAAGAAGAATCCTTTATTCTTAAGAAACAATGAGGAGCCAAAAAACGGATGTTGCAACATGTCATGCAGAGGTAGTAACATGAGCGTTCTGGATAGTGACTGAAAGCACTGATAATTCTGGCGAGTGTTGAGCTCGACCAGTAGTGAGTGCTGAAATATGGTGACAGCTCCTTTATTAGGTTCATTGAAAGCACTGGAGCAATAGACTCCAATTAACCATTTCTTTAATATTTTTACATATGTACAGAGGCAAATTTTGTATTTCATCCTAAGACCATCAAACACTTCACAAAGGATTCCAATGAACTATAACTGTTCCAAAATAAATATTTAAAATATTTCTTGGCTATACAATGTATTCTGAGAGATAACAGAAAGTGGATTACTACTCTAAAAAGTATGAACACAGTTATCTATTGCAAAAAATCTGTGATCCTGGAAACAGCATCCGTTTCAAAAATCAGATTTTGTTTAAAACATTATTTTATGCAGTACTTCAGTATAAGAACCTGGCTTCTAATGTTACTGCATGAGTGAAAGTACTGACATCCAACTGCACTGCCGCAATAGCAGTGTTCATATACAAAAATCTAATTTCTAAAAGCCTTCCTTCTAACAAACGGATAAAAAAGGGAAGTTTTGCACTGCTGCACTGAGTAGGTGGAATTCAAATAAAGAACTACATCCGAGATCAAGCAAGGCCAGCGAAAGCATGGTACCCCATTTTGGGCATCTAAGTACCAATTTCAAATTTACATGACTCCCTACCGAAAAAGAAAAGCCACCCATCCAGCTCTGCTATATTCCAAACAAAATTAAGAGAAGGTATAATCTATCACGGCCTGGAATCATCTTAAATGAATGTGCAGGGCTCCTGAAGCTCACCGCAAATGAATCTGGCTGTTCTTCAAGAGCCATGCAGTTTCAGGGCACACCACAGTGAGCGGCATACAATCAAACCTATAATTTAATTACAGGGAATCACAGGAGCCAAAATATATACAGAGTTGGAAAAACAGACTCAAAAAAGTAACCACCTGCATTTACCATGTCCTTTTACATATAGGCGAGAGATGAAGTGATGGCGCATTTAAGCTAGTCAGAGCCGACTGAAAATAAGGCCTTACCAATGCAAATTTAATATTTATGAAACCTCTAAGAAAAGTATTTCAGTTATTATGTGTAAAAGGAACGAATGACTACATCTAATCTATCTGCAGACTTTTTGGGATGGCAGAAGTGTCCTTGGAGCTATTAACAAAGAACAGTTGCTGCTGTGGGCCAGATGTACTAAAGAGTTTTCCCAGTTTCGGTCCATGGGGAAAACCCCTTAGTACATCTGACCTCGAAAAAAAACAAAAACAATGGTGTGTATTTACACAGAAAGAAACAACTGTTACAGTAACAGGAAGCTGTGTTGCAAAGCAAACTGTAGTTTCACAATACGAGCTCAAGTGAGCAGGAAAATATCAAGGCCAATATTCAGCCGCTATCCAGTTGAGCAAGTTAGCTGGCTAACTTGGCCAAGATACTCAGAGACGTACCCACACTGCTGAATATACTCAGCTATCTTATAGTTAGCCGGATAAGTTTATCTAGCTAAAGCAGCTCTGCTCAGAATGCCCCCGTCTCGCCCCTCACTTAGCTGACTAAATACAGGAAGAAAAACGTTCAAACAAATGTGCGCATATGACCTCAAGCAGATACATGCAAGTATTTTATAACTCGTGCATTGTATAAACTACATGCGTTTCTACCCAACATATGCGCATATGTAGGCTTATGCACAAATACTTGCGATGCATTGAAACCACATATATCAATGCATTGAACGCTTGTACTTTTCCTATGTTAGAAATATACGTGCGCACATTTTACTCACAAAATTGAAAGTAGGACTTACTCGCACAAGTTGGCCACATTTTAAAACGTGCACATAAATGAAATTAACCAGTTTATAAATTAGTCCACCAGTTCATCCAGTCCTTCTCCAGAATGAGACCCTCTGTTTCTTCAGCTTGAACTCTCCCCAATTCACCCAGACCTCCCACCCAGTCAGCACGACACAATAAACACGTTTAATTTCACTTGCACCAGATATTTAACAGGTGTAAAAATACCTAAGTTGGCAAATGTATGTTAGTATCTTTTAAAATAGCAACTTACAGGCGTACATATTGGCCTGCCCCGGAGTGCCCCAGACCACCCCATTTTTTATTCGCATGTGAAAGCAAAAACACACCCATATTTTTTACTTTTATAATGCAGAATATGCGAGTAAAGGCTACTTATCTGCTTTACTCCTTAGCCAGGTGAAATAGTTAGCTGGCTAAGTGGCAGCTGCTCGCCATGCCCAAATATTGAAAAAGCGCCACTGAATATCAACCTCCTTGGGAAGCACGTTGGGTCTGATTTCTGAAGAGCTGTTTTCCCATTCTGTACCTAAGGGAAAAAAACCCTTGCTCAATCAGGCGTTGTGCTTGAAAATTATTCATTGAAAAGTACTCAACTGCAATATACCATAGTATAGATATTATAATCACTTGCAAATAATTATACTATGGCGTGGTAGTATAAAAGTGTTATTAATAAATAAATAGCATTGCAACTTGACTTGGTGAAGGAAGTGTGTCTGATATCTTCAGGGGAAATGTAAAACAGCTAGTTGTTCCTATTTTTGTTGAGGCAGTTAGATACCCTTATCACTTTCCCATGAGGTATCAAAAATGAGAGACTGTGGTTCATCCAGGAAGAAGGAAGGAGGAAGAAAACTAACTGCCCAGAGAAATAAACAGATTAAATAAAATAAAGTTAGCAAAAGAAAAAAAAAAAAAGAGGGCACGCCCTGGTAGAGTTTTGGGAAAGAGAGGGTCAGAAGTGCCTTCCCCTGCTGTCTCCCAATTGAAGGAACAGTAAGAATTAGAGTGGAAAGAGAAAGGGGGCATGCCATGAATCGGATCGACAGGCAAGAAAACTGTGGAGGAGCTGGAGGAGACAAGGCCAGATTAGAGATGCTGGAAGGAGGTGAGATGCTCCAGCAAGTGACACATTAAGGGGCAGCGCTGATAGATCCAGACTGTGTGACTGCTTTAAAGGATCTAGGGAGGTAGCCAGCGTGCCACCACAGCAAGACCTAACATAGTTGGTGGGTGATAGGAGTAGGATTTGCCATTTTATGTATTTATTCAGTTAAACATGCTTATTGACTGCATTCCCAACTGAACCAGCAGCTGTCCAATATGGTGTAAAATACGAACATTAAAAAAAAAAAAAAAAAAAAAAAATGATAATAATGCAACCCACTTAGACGCACATAACTAGTACACATTAAGGGGCGGATTTTCAGACTCCGCGAATAGGCCTACTTTTGTTTGCGCTCCAGGCGCAAACAAAAGTACGCTGGATTTTAGTAGATACGCGCAGAGCCGCGCGTATCTGCTAAAAACCTGGATTGGCGCGCGCAAGGCTATCGATTTTGTATAGCCGGCGCGCGCCGAGCCGCGCAGCCTACCCCCGTTCCCTCCAAGGCCGCTCCGAAATCGGAGCGGCCTTGGAGGGAATCCTCTAACGCCCTCCCCTCACCTTCCCCTCCCTTCCTCTACCTAACCCACCCGCCCGGCCCTGTCTACACCCCCCCCTTACCTTTCTCCGGGGATTTACGCCTCCTGGAGGGAGAAGTAAATCCCCCGCGCGCGAGCGGGCCTCCTGCGCGCCGGGCCGCGACCTGGGGGCGGGTACGGAGGGCGCGGCCACGCCCCCGGACCACCCCGGACCGTAGCCACGCCCCGTACCCGCCCCCAAAACGCTGCCGACACGCCCCCCGAAACGCCGCGACGACCGGGCCCGCCCCCGACACGCCCCCTCGGAGAACCCCGGGACTTACGCGAGTCCCGGGGCTCTGCGCGCGCCGGTAGGCCTATGTAAAATAGGCTCACCGGCGCGCAGGGCCCTGCTCGCCTAAATCCGCCCGGTTTTGGGCGGATTTAGGCGAGCAGGGCTCTGAAAATCCGCCCCTAAAAGAAAGATAACCAGCACTCTTATTCAGCACTTACACCAGGGCTTCCCAAAGCTGTCCCGGGGACCCCACAGCCAGTCTCCATGATATGCAAATTTATCTCAAGCATATTCATTGTGGATATCCTGAAAATCCAACTGGCTGTGGGGTCCCCAAGACAGGTTTGGAAAGCCCTGTCGTACATCAATACTGTTATCAAATACGAAACCTGTTTCGAAAGTTTAAATTGTATGTCCTGAGTCAAGAACTCAGATCAAGTCAACAGGCATTCTTGGAGGTTCCATCTTGCTAGGACATACGTCTGACTTAGGTATAAGCAAGGATTTTCTTGGTGACAGGATCACAATTCTAAACTGATCTCCCATTAGAGGTCAGACTAAAGGAAAATTATCTAGTTTCGGAAGAAAGTAAAATCCTGGTTATTTCCAAATTCTTGATTTCATACGCCTGTGTCCCATGTGATGAGATATCTGAAGTTTGGGAAAGGGTGTATCTGGGGTGAGAAATGCAAGCACTTGTTTTATATTTGTTGTCTAGATAGAGCGTATGCACTCTTCAACATCTAGGAGTGGCTGCAGATAATAATTACCACCCAGAGTAAGTTGAAGAAAGGGTTTCAACTTTTCTATGCAACCATACAAGTACTGCACTATGTGCTGTAAAACTGGTGAGAGGAAATCCATGCAATTAGCATGAAGCTCTGAAAATCTTTCCAAAATTGTTACATGGAATCCTTCCTTGATGGTGTATTTGCTCTTTTCAGGGCAGATTCCATGACAGACTGATGAGATAACTGCACTACTGCAAACACTGGTGATTTTTTGTACTCTATATTTAGGATCCCATTTTCGTGCAGTCGAGGCACAAGAGATGGGGGTTTCTCACATTCTCATCTGCAGCTGTTGTAAAATGATATGAACCGTTTCCTGATTGATATCGCTCATTTATACTGAGTCCCTCCTCCTCCCTATTTCCTCTATGTATGGTGCATGTATAGTTTATTTAAGTAATATATTAATATTGCCTGAATGATCTTTTCCACTTTATTGTACCGCTATTGCCTTTACAAGATGTATTCTTGTGTTTATTTGAAAAGCTTTGAAAATAAAAAATTATAAAAAGAAAAGATTTGAACCAGTATAGCTGCCAGTTCTGCTGACATGTCCAGGATTTGGAGGAGACTGAAGACCTCTGTGCACGGGTCTTTCTCTTTGCGCAAAACTAGTTCAAGCACATTTTCTAGTTTATCCAAGAATTTTGAATAAGAAAGGTTTTCCGGAGGAGAGGTATACTCCAGAGGTTCAGGAAATGAGTCAGAAGGGATTCTTGTCAATCCTTCCTTCAAGCCTTAGGGGTGTGTGAATACTGAGGATCCCAGTGCTGAACACAGTGACTCAGGAGGTTACCTTGGTAGCCTCAGAAGGGAATATCCCTTGTGTAACTATCTCTGACTGGCTAGACTCTCCTGCAATTAAACTCAATGAAGAAGAGCTTTATAGTGGAGGTTCTGATGGCGTATATACCCGAACTGGTGATACTGGGACAACGTATTGCGGAAAAATACTAGCAACATTGAGTGCGACATGAATGTGTGCATCAATGGCATCGAATGCCTCATCTTAGCATGCTTGGAATGTGTTGATGCATGCGTCAAGTGCATTTTTTTGGAAATTAAACCCATATGGACTTTGTTATATTACCTGTAAACAAATGGTTTCATTGGTGGGAGTTAACAAGACCCTGAAGAGTATGCTAAGGAAATTTGTGATGAACACCACCAAAACACTAGGACAAGTTTTTACTACTATTGATCTTCCTAATGGTCTAAGCAAAATTCCTAGGTCTTGGCATGCTTTTCACATTTGACCCGCAGTAAAGGTATAAGCCACGGGGTACTAAGTAAATCTACCACATAAACTTGCTCAAGTCCTGGAGAGAGCAGGAATATGGGAGGATCAAAAGGACTTGAGATACTCCATAGTGGAGATCAATGAAAAAGCAATCCTAAAACTAGGGGAGGGCCTGTCTTTTAGCCAGAGAAAGCAACTTGGGAGATTAATGAGACAATATTTGCAAGTCTTCTCTACTCAGCCATTACGGACTTCAGCTATTACCCATTCAGTATGGACTAAATAGAGGCAATACCAAAAGTGATAGAGATAACACCAAGTTCTGGAGGCCAACACTAGGAAACAGATTCAAATGTGCATTTCAGAGTGCTAAAAAAATTCAAGCAGCGAATGGGCTAGCCCAGGGGTGCTGGTTACCAAAATGGATGGAAAAACACGTTTAAGTATTGATTTCCACTGGGCTAACAAGATTTCTAATTTTAACTCTTACTCCATGCCCTGGACTGAAACTTTTAGACCAGCTAGAGAAAACAAAATTCATCACAATGCTGAATCTGACTAAAGGAAATTAGCAGGATCTGACTAAAGGAAATTAGCAGATTCCGCTGGCCCTATGCTTTGTGAAAAAAGACAGGTGTTTACTACCTCATCTGAACTGTGTCAGTTGAAGTTATTTCCCCTTGGACTTCACATGAAAGTGAATAACTTCCAGTAACTTACTGTCAAAATATCCCAAAAGTGGTACACTAATGAAAAATAACAAAAAGGGAATCAATAAATGTAACAATTTTATTACAGATGTTCAAAAGTCTCTAAGGGGTTTTATCAACAGACTAATTCCTTAAAGGACATACCAATGTGGAATGTTGCAGGTGTGGACCCTTAGACTAAGGTAGACTTGGCGCAACCTGCAGGGAGGAACTCTGCAGGGAGGAGCCCTACAGATCTCCATCGTCAGCTGGCGGAGTGGGATGAGGCAGAGGCCCAACTGGAGTGTCACCTATACCAGCCCACCTTCCCCTTAGGATGAACCCTTGGGTTCCAGGGCCGGTAGGTCTTAAGGTGGGGGTTTCCACTGAAGAGCTGGAGATCCATAAATGAGGTCATGGCGAATGGGAGCAGTCTAAGGCAAGCTCAGGTCAGGGCAGACGGCTCTCAGGAATATGCAGTTTTAGGCAAAGGTCAGTGGCAGATGGCGTTAAAGGAAGGTCCATTAATCTGGCAGTGGTCGGTGGCAGGTGGCATTCAAGGAAGGTCCAGTAATCAGGCAGTGGTAAGTGGCAGGCGGTGATCAAGAGAAATCCAGGAAGCAGGCTGAGGTCAATACCAGGTAACTGTTCAAGGGAAGATAGGATGAATAGGCAGCACAGGAAGACAAGGAGCACACAGGAGGCAAGACACTCAGAAGAACTGAAGACTGACCACAAGCTGATGAGATGAAGCTCACAACACCAGAGGATGAACTGAAGACAAAACAAAGACCAGAGACCGAAGACTCGGAGAAGACCAGGAACTTGGGAACACTGAGGCAACTCACTCTACAAAGCTGTAGGGAGACCTGTTGCCGAGGCATTGGAGGGGTGTCTGCAGAGATCTTTTATAGGCCTGAAGAGTGATGTCATCAAGGGGTGCCTCCAGACTCTTCCCGCCGCTAGCTCTTTAAAACTAAGGTCGCGCATGCACGCACCCTAGGAGGAGCGGATGCAGGCGGCGTCAACATGCTGCTGCATCGTGGCACGGTTTCCCACCACGTTGGAAAGAGGAGTGGCCTAGCAGTGTCAGGTAGCAGCCAATGAGGCCCAAACTGAGGGGTAAGTGCGGCAGTTTGCGGATTTCCCCCACGGACTGCCAAATTACAACTCAAAATAACTACAATTAAAAACTTTACACATCACACACACACACTTAAAAACATATCACATGCTTCTCAAGCATACAACCTACATCCACACATACAAATAATCTCCTCAAATACTTTTATAACCATGGGTGTTTACAAGATCCTTTTTATACTTTACTTGTATGTGTGGCTGTATGCTTGGGAAGGATGTAATGTGATGCAATGTGATGCAGTCTGGGTCAGTGTGAAGTTTTTAATTGTATATACTCTGCACTGAAGTGTCCTTTAAGGAATTTGTTTGTTGATAAAACCCCTTAGAAACTTTGAACGTTTGTAATAATTATTTTTTTATTTTTCATTACATCACAATCTACACTATCAACTTAACCCTACATAGTGAAGGTTGATCCAATCACTTATGAGGTTATTGTCCTTTCTCGGATTCCTAAGAGCAGCAGGGATAATGGACAACTAGGCAGAAGGTCCCTTTGCCAGTAGAAGTTTGGTACCTGGGGTATGTTGTAAATATGGTCATTCCTAGGCCTAGTGGAATGCAAAGATAAATCCATACCATGATTTTCACAGACAACATCCCCCTTGACAAAACTACTGAAACATACAATCCAAAATCAAATAAATTGGACACTTCAAACCAATGCAGCATTTAAGCACCTGAAAGAGCAGAGCCAGGACTGGAGGGAGTTGGAGGCTGCCAGGGTGACAAGCCCAAAGGGGTGTCATCAGCAGGGCTGGTTTTATCTATAGGCAGAAGCATTCAAGGCTCTGCCCTGGCGACTCTCCCCTCCCAAGTATCATGTGACGGACAGGATGGTGGGAGAGATGAGCCTGGAGCAGACAGAGTACAGTGCAAAGCACAGAAGAGCCTCTTCTCATGTTCCTCCTCCCCTCCATTCGGCTGGGAACAGGAATGGGATGAGGGGGAAGGGGGTCCAGCTGTAGTGGATGTAAAATCAAAAAATTCCGTTTTTGTCTGAATATTTCCATTTCTAATTTATGATCCCTTATTATGTATTTGATGGTCTGTGTTTTGTATGTTTGACAGAGGTGAAGTATTCTGCTAGCATGTAGCCTCTGTGTAGGGATCTGATGCAGTACGGTTTGCTCCATCTTTCCACTAGAAGGTATATTGGTGCTTTAGAGCCAGATGAAATGTATGCATTATTGCCTTTTCCTGTAGTGTTGTTGCTATTCTAGCTCTAGAAGATCATTCTGTTTTGGTATGGCAAGTTTGCTGTACAGGTTCTGAGCGACTTTTTGCAGAGTTTGTGTGTTACTTTACAAAGTACCTGGTAATGAAGGGACTTTGTCACTGTTACTGAAGTGACAACATAATTTGAATATTTTTCTTATGGTGAGTAGTAAGGAGAGAAAAATCCAGATCAGCCTAGCCTGCCATTTCTGAGATTCCTTTCAACCATTTAATTTCATTTAATTAATAAATTTAGATATTTCTTGGTATTTTTTTTTTTGCAGTCTATCTCCAAAAAATCACAATTGAGATATTCATCAGATATTGTGATATGATTTCTGAAACTTATTTGTATGAGATATATATATATATATATACACATACACACACACATTTGTATATTCTTAAAAAAATAAATTTTATTTTGCATGTATGTGTGTATGCTGCTATATCAGTATCTATTTATCTATCTATACCAGGGGTGGGCAATTCCGGTCCTCGAGGGCTTCAAACCAGTCGGGTTTTCAGGATATCCTTAATGAATATGCATGAGAGAGACTTGCATACACACTGCCTCAGTGTATGCAAATCTATTTAATGCATATTCATTAGGGGTATCCTGAAAACCCGACTGGTTTGCAGCCCTCGAGGACCGGACTTGCCCACCCCTGATCTATACAATACATACATACCCTGAGGAGTAGATATTCAAAAGTCGTTTAGATGCAAAGCTCACAAGTTATCCATCTAAATGGCTTATACGGCATATTCAGGTTCTTCTCCAGATAAATTATTCCTGGATATGTTGTTATCAGGCTATTTATTTATTTATTTATTTAGCGGTGTTTTTTTTTCTATACCGGCATTCGAGATAGAAATCACATCATGCTGGTGAAAATGAAAATAAACTAAAAAACTGTAACAAGTGAACAGAAATCTGCAGTTACAAAAAAACAAGGATAATCTAAACTGGGTGAGGAAGGAAAGTTTAAAGGAAATTAACAGAAAGAGCAATTATTTACAATGTTCTGAGAATGTCTGACTGTGGTTGTTGTTGCATAGAGATTCAGTTGGGGTCTGGAAAGGCTTGTTTAAACAACCACATCTTAAGCCTTTTTCTGAAAGTTGGAAGGCACATATCTTGACGAAGATCCGGAGGAATGGAGTTCCATAGAGATGGTCCTGCTGTAGAGAAGGCCCGGTCTCTGAATTTTATATGTTGAGATGTCTTGGTATGGGGAACATGTAGTGATTCTCTGTAAGCTTCTCTAATGGGTCTGGAGGAGGTATATTTTCTGAATGGGATTTGTAGGTTGAGTGGAGCCTGGTGATGGATGGCTTTATAGATAGTAGTAATGGACTTATAAATGATTCTGTAGTGAATTGGCAGCCAGTGTAGGTATTTGAGGATGGGAGAAATGTGGTCTCTTCTCCTCATGTTTGTCAGTATTCTGGCTGCCACGTTTTGGACCATCTGAAGAGGTTTGGTGTGAGATGAGGGGAGACCTAGTAGGATAGAGTTACAGTAGTCTATCTTAGAGAAGATTATGGCTTGCAGAACCGTTCTGTAATCTTGAAAGTGAAAGAGTGGTTTTATTCTTTTCAGGACATGTAGTTTATGAAAGCAGTCCTTAGTTGTTTGGTTGATAAATGATTTTAGATTTAGCCGATTATCAATAATAACCCCTAAGTCTCTTGTTTGTGTGATGTGAAGGTTTGCTGGTGGATTCGTAGTGATATTGCTATTTTCCGGGGAGATGAGGAGGAGTTCACTCTTAGAAGAATTTAGTATTAAGTTTAAGCTAGTGAGGAGGCCATTGATTTCTTGAAGGTAGTTTTCCCAAAATTCAAGTGTTTTAGTGATGGATTCTTTAATGGGGATCACGATCTGGACATCTTCGGCGTATAAGAAGTGTTTTAGGTTCAGTTTGGTTAACAGCTTGCATAGTGGAAGAAGGTAAATGTTGAAGAGCGTGGGGGATAAGGAAGAACCCTGGGGAACTCCTAGGGAGGAGTGTTGACAGTGTGATTCTTTATTGTGAATTTTAACCTTGTAGCCTCTGTTATCAATAAATGTTTTGAACTAGGCCAATGCAGTTCCTGTTATTCCGATATTTGACAACTGGTTGAGGAGGGTGGCGTGGTTAACCGTGTCAAATGCTGCCGAGAGGTCCAGGAGAATCAGTAGGAACGAGTGACCTTTGTCGAGACCCATGATGAGGTGGTCCGTCAGGGATATGAGCAGGGATTCTGTGCTTAATGCTTTTCGGAATCCATATTAGGAAGGGAACAGAATTTTGTGGTCTTCGATGTAATCAGATAGTTGTGTATTAACTATAATTTAGCAGGATATAAAAGAGGCGATCCGGGGGCATTCCAGGAACGGGTGCCGTTATCTGGTTAACTTAACTAAATATCAGGTAAATCCAGCTAAGTTTTCCGCTTATTTTTAGACCTGCTCGGAAGCAAGACTAAATGTTATCCAGTCTCGAGTGACCAGATAACTAGCTACTTACCCGGATATCTTCAGCAACATCTGGGTAAGTAGCACACATATAAAAAAAAAAAAAAAAGCACCACATCACGGGCCTCCTGGCCCAATGCCCAACCCCCCAACCACCTGTCTCAACCCTCCTCCCCTGCTCACCCAAAAAAATAAGGACCCCAATCTTCAAAAAGCACACTAAAGTGCAAGAAGATGAGCGCCATCAGCCTGGGTCTCCAGCTCCCCTCCCCTCCGGTAAAAAATATTAACATCCCTTCTGCCCCTCCCCCCAAACATCCACTCACCCCCCTCCCATGCCCAGCACCTTTCCGCCCACCCAGTTACCTTGCAAATCGTCCCTCTTGGTCTGCCAGGATCACCGTTGTAAACGATCCCGGCATACGCTTCCAGCATTACATCGGAAATAACACTGGAAGTGTGCTTCTACACCACTCAGTCCACGCCCAGCGTTATTACCGAAGTAACGCTGGAAGCGATCCCGGCCCATCAAGAGGGACTATTTGCAAGATAACCGGGTGGGTGGGAAAGTGCTGGCTGGGAGAGGGGTTGAATGGGTCTGAGGGGTGGGGGGGCAGAAGGGATAAAGTTAATATTAATTTAGGGGAGCTGCTGAGCGGAGAGGAGAGAGAGGAGTAACCTGCTGCTGGTGCCTTGACGGTCTGTTTTTACCATCTGATACCCCTCGGAACAGCTGCGGGCTCTAGACCCGGAAGAAGGACGCCCAGTGACGTCAGCAGCCTGCGCCTGCCTTTAAAACGAGCTGCAGACGCTGGAAACCCCCGGGAGCTGCTGAGCGGAGAGGAGAGGAGTAACCTGCTGCTGGTGCCTTGACGGTCTGTTTTTACCATCTGATACCCCTCGGAACAGCTGCGGGCTCTAGACCCGGAAGGAGGACGCCCAGTGACGTCAGCAGCCTGCGCCTGCCTTTAAAACGAACTGCAGACGGCGCGTCGTCGTCGTCGCCGCGCTGCCTAAGCCGCGCGCTCCGTAAGGGGCGCGCGGCTTGGACCGGCTTAGGCCGGCGAAGGCGAAGAAGGCGCCCAGGACTTTATTCCCACGATATCGGAACCTCTTGAACCTCTTCAGCTGAAAATTGCCTTGCTACAGAAGAGTGAGTAACCCCAGATTCATTGACTTTAACACTTTTTGGTTAGCATAATGCCGCATACTAAAAGAAAGGGAAAGGTCAAGCAGGAGTCCTCAATACCTGCGAGACCCAACCCTATTCAATCAGTGATAACGGGGTTTTACTCACAGTCGGCAAATTTAACCCCTGAGAGGCCTATTATAGAGGTAGATAAGGAGCAATTATCTCCTCTATCAGGCGAAGTCAGTCTAAGTCCAGGGGCCCCATCAGTACCGCCTCCCCCCCAGACTACTGTCAATGCCTTGGAGTCTGGCTCACATAACATACGGAAGTCGTTTGTAGCAGTGGGCCCAAATGAGGAGGCTCTAGGTATTAATACAGTACAAGAGAGCGAGCTTGAAGAAGCAGCTGATACATCTCAAAGGGGCGAGCACAAAGTCGGCGAAAAAGTAAATGGAACCGACGGGAGAACAAAAATTCCTGGAGAGAATATTCCTTCTCCAAATCATGGGAACACTGACAGACAAGAATTTGAAGGGAACATTTTTCTATCCTCAACCCCAATTGCCAAACCTGTAAACCCTAAGAAAGTTTCCTTAGAAATGTTGTGGCAAGCTATAACTGCTTTACAAGTAAATATTGCCAATCTAAATGTCAACATAAAAGAGATGCAGAATGCTATATTAAATATTAATCCTTTGGTTACTAATAACAGTGTTACACTGGTAAAAGTGGAGGAAGAACTAAATTCAATTAAAAATGTACAGGTTAACATCATTAAGGGAGAAAGTGTAATGGCTAAGAAAGTGGAAACTTTGGAAAATGTGGTCCGCTATCAAAATCTTAGAATAGTCAATTTTCCTAAGTGTAGATTAATATCATCTAAAGAACAATTGAAAAATTATTTTATGAATGTTCTTTCAATAACATCAGAAAATTTACCTTTAATATCTAATGCGTATTTTATAGGACAGAGTAACCAAAGTAGGAATGTAAATGTAAATCAAGAATATCAGGAAACAACTTTGAATGTTACAGAATTGCTAGAGACATCTCTTAGTGCCCAGGTAGAGAGTAGGGGTACCCTGATGGTAAAATTCTCTCTGTCAGAAGACAGAGATAAAATTCTAAAATTGTTTATGTTAAATAGAACCTCTCTCTACCTGGGCCAGAAGATATGGATCTATCCAGATATAGCTAGAGAAACTCAAACTAGGAGAAAAAAGTTCATTGTATTGGCAAATCTTGCCAAAACCTTTGGGATCCGTACCATCATAAGGTTTCCATGTAAATGCATAATGTGGGTGAAGGATAAAAAGTATATATATTATGAGCCACAGGATTTAGAAAAATTCTTAGAAGGGCAGAGGGCTCAGGAGGAAGGAGATAGGAATTCTAGTCAGGACACTGTTGGGTCTTAATGATATGTCGACACACTTCTGTTAATTTGTTGTAAGATTATTTCCTTAAAAATTTTCTTTTGTTTATAGTAGCTCCCCAGATTTGTTTGGTAATTGGAAGAAGGTGATTAATTGGTATGTTTATTGTTAGAATTTGGAGTTGTAATTATGGTAACCTTTCTTCCTCAAAAATAATTTTCATTGTATGAACATTATAGAAAAGTATTTCTGATTTTATTTTGTGAATTAAAATCATAAATAAAGAATTTTAAAAAAAAAATAAATAAATAAAAAATATTAATTTAGCTGGGGAAAGGGGATTAGATTCCTGGGCCGGCGGGGCTCAATGTCTTGCATTTTAGTCTGCTTTTTAAAGACTGGGGCCTATTTTTTGGTTAGCGGAAGAGATGGGGGATTGAGACAGATGGTGGGGGTGGGGGCGTGGGCATCAGGTGGGAGGCCAGCAACTTGGTGCTTTTTTTTTTTTTTTTTTTTTTTTAAAGGTGTCCTACTTAGCCAGATATCTCTGAAGATATCTGGATAAGTAGCCAGTTATCCGGTCACATGAAGCTGGATAACTTTAGGTCTAACCAGCCATATTCAACTAATGGCCAGTTACGGTTAAAGTTATCTGGCTATATATAGCCGGATAACTTTTAACAAGTATATTCAACGGGACGTTTATCCCGCTGAATATACTGGACAAGTTATCTGGGAAACTTATCCACTAAATAGCCTTCTGAATATTGGCATCTTAGAAAACAAAAAAAGCTTAATATTTAAAGGTATGATGTCCAATTATGTGATTTTACAGGATTGTTCTGGGAAGGGCTATGGTGGGAAGATAATGATTACTGAATTTAATTATCAAAATTTCAGGGGAGCCTACAGACCTGAAAATTAATTGGGGAGGGGGAATAAGGTTAAAGGTTGAAGACCCTCAGAAAGGGGTTCCCAAACCTGAACTTGGGCCTCATGCAAGAATACAAGTTCATAATTCAACACTACACAGGAAAGGATAATTCTAATGCAGATTTTCTGTCCTGAGGTGGTGGGGTAGAGGGGGAAGGGACCATGGCTCATGCTGAGTGTACACAAACACTAGAGAGATGGGGGAGATATGTGGCCAGCCAAAGACAGAGTAAGACATCAGTCTATTGAGCCATGGACTTGCACTTTGCTTTTTAGAGCTGGCATTCTCACTCAATACAGTATTAATAGAAATATGAAAGCAAGAGCAGCACCTGACTCAACACTACATCAACCATCATGTCAAAAGTAAGGACCACATGGACACTCTTAAAAGAGCATCCACAGACCAGAGTTCACTAGTTATTGAAACTCAAAATTTGCTTTATGTTTTTCTTTTCACAATCTATCCACTTCACCCACCCTATGATTTAGAAATAGAAACACTCCTAACTTGATATGTAAACTCTTTTGTTAATGTATTTCTTAGAATACCCTTCAATGCAGGGTCAGATTCATTCTGTTGATAATGCCCTAACAGCAATATCCATTCTAAACAAACAAATCAATCAATCAATCAATCAATCAGACTGGCTAGTTCAACTGTGTCCAGGAAATGCAGTCAAGATGTGCAGCAAATCTGAGGTTGCACAAAGAGCATTAATCAGCCCCATAACACATTTGTCCTCCATGCTTATGGAGCCTGGTTGAGGAGTGTCACAGGGCCAGGCAGGAAGGGGTTACAAATGGGGTTAGGGAGGAAATTACAGGTAATTATGAATGAAAGCTTATGTGCTCTAACCTCAGTGGAGATTAATCTCTATTTATTTACTTAATTTACACCAATTAAGTTGGAAACCCAAACCAAGCAGGAAAAAACTTCTGGATCCTTTATAAAAAAAAAAAACAACCAAAAAACCACACAGAGAATCTGAGGTTGCAAAGGATGGTCACAGGCATATTGCATCATTCTGTTTCTACATCAGGGTGGTATGAAGAGCTCAGTATGTATGAAAGATAAATCCTAAACCATCCATGCTAGAGGATTAAATGAGTCATTCACCATAACTGGCTCTCTGCTCTTTTTCAGGTAAGGACAGTAGTTGTGGATCAACTGTAGGCTTGTTTTTCAAAACTCCTGTTAAGTCTATTTATGTCATTGTGCCTGGCCTTTTGCCTAAAAGTCCCTCATATATATACTGCAAGTCATTTTTGGGCCATTTTTTCACTTTGCATTTCACTCGACTTACTCAAATGCAATTTCAGGTTTCTGTGGCCTGATGCCCAAAGGTTATCAGTTGCAGTTGTCCATAAACCAACTACCATACTTTGACCACTACATTCATTTAAATCCCACCAAGACTATTTTACATTTTAAAAAAAGGTATCAGACTGGCAAGTAGTATACCTACTTAACGTACTGGCTCATTAATAAAACAGGGGGATATTTTAAAATTTGCCCTTCAAAAATAAAACCAGCCCTTGTCTTAACTGCGAATAAGGTTTCAGTAGAGTTTGTCCTCACGAGAGTAGGGAGCAGCAGCCCACTCAGGCACAGAGGAGGAAAGCAAAACAGGCCCAAGTCAGGGTGACCAGGAAGAACTGCAGTGCAGTGAGCGAGAGTGGGGGAAAAGTTAAGGGAGAGAGAGAGTAAAGAAAGAAGACAGAGGGTGGGGTATCAGAAAGAGAAGAGGGAAAAAGGGAGGAGATGAGGGTAACAAGAGCAATGGGGATGGGGAGAAGAGATAGGGAGAGGGGGATAACAGGAGAAGAGGAGCAAAGGAGAAAGTGAAATGGAAAAAAAGGAAACAAAAACGGTCATAGTTTATTAATTTGCTCTGAGAAGTAAGGTGTTGTCTTAAAAATGACACCACATCACATTTTGTTCACAACGGTGATAATAAATTCTACCTGGCAGGATAAGCCATATTAGGCCCCCTGCCTGCTGTTGCAGATTCACAGAGTGGGCTTACCGGGTTCACCACAGTTACAGGCACTTGGGCACGGCCCGAGGAAAACCATACAGGAAAGCTCAGAGAAGAGAGGAAGCGGGCAGCAGATAAGGCAGGCAAAGGATATGAGTAGAGAAGCAGTGCTGGGACACTAATAGAGCAAAGAAGTACAATGTGCGAAGGAGAGATACAAAATATGGGAAAAAGAACCAGAAGAAGGAAACCAGTATGAGAATGGGAACAGGACCTAAAGGAGGTGCTGTTGGGGAGGGAAGTTCTCTGGGATTGGCGTGCTAAACCTAAAACAGCTGTAGCAAGGACAAAAAAATCTTCAAGTGAGGAAAATAAATGCAAATAAGAAGAAAAAGAGACTGTTAAGATTATCCAAAGAGGTGGCTGAAAAAGAACTACTACTTCTACAACACACTTTTATAGCGCTATACAAAAACATAAAAATAAGAGAATGTTCCTTCTCAACAGAGCTGATAACCTAATCAAGACAAACATACAGGGCAAAAGAGACACTGGGAATTTCATTTTTCCGAGGACAAGCAGGATGGTAGTCTTCACACTTAGGTGCCATCATCGGATGGAGCAAAGGTCCAGAACGTTGATCTCAAAGATTCTAGAACTTTCAAACATGCCCTACTGAGCATGTGCAGCTGTAGTCATCACCCTGCCCCCCCATACAGAGTTCCTCAGTCTCTTTTTTTCTGCAGAGCTGTGTGGTCGCGGGAGCCATGTGTGTCACAGTATTCAGCTTTGCTCTCTCCTCACAGTTTTTGTAAGTGATTTTTTTCTAGAGCTGCAGCTGTTTTTATTTCCTTTCCCTTATGGTAGTTTTCTTTTATGTTCCTTTTTCCCCTTCTTTCCACTATTTACCAGCTGCATGGCAGGCCTTAGTCACTATGCAGTCTGGCAGAGTCTACTGCTATCCCTTATTAAATAAATACTGCACCTGCAGTTTAGTATCTATGCCCTCTCCTTGCTCTGTCTGTTTTTGTACCTTTGTCAGGTGCTAGCAGGACTGACTGAATGCAGTCCATGGGTGATCTATGTAGGCTGCTGAGTCTGGGCACTCGCCTGAGTTCAACCCAGACAGGAATTCCACTGATCGACTGGCATCATTGGAGGTTTAGACAGCGAAGAGATTGAGGACCACACCGTTCTGTGGGGAGGGGAGAACTCATCCTCCCCATATTCAAAGGAAATGGTCTCCACGGCCAGGAGCCCCAGATGACGTAGCATCCCCTCCCGCTTGCCTATGATGGCAGTGCAGTCTTCTTGAGAGCAAGGGTGAGCAGGAGCCTGGGCAAGCAGCTTGCTGATGCACCTTCGGTTCTAAGCCCAGAGACAGTTACCCGTGTACATCTGTGACCAGCGCATGATTGATCTGATGCGTCTATTTCAGGACCTCATCGGAGACCAGGATTGCCATTGGCATCCAGGGTGACCATGGTGCTCAAAGTGCCAGTCCACCCTCAATGTCATCGAGGTGCGTGATGCCTCGATGCTGTAAAGGCCTTCTGTGCCGTAGGCATCTTCTCGATGCACCAGAGTCATTGAGAGCCTTGAGCCTCAATATGTTGGGGATCAGAACTGCCATTGAGAGCCATAGTCCCTCTCAATGCCATCAATACTCTCAAGGCAATTGATGCCCCTGGTGCCTTCGATACTATCGAGGCCCTCGAACTCATCGAGGTGCGTGCATGGCCGCCCTTGATGCGATTGAGGTGCATGGCCTCGATGCTGCATCCACCCTTGATGCCGTTGAGGTGTGTGGACTCGATGCTCGCCTCGGGACCGGAGAGCAGAGAGAAGGGGGCCGCCTCTATCCCGTAACGCACCGCACATTCATGGGGAACCAGGTGCCAAATCATTTGTAGATAACCTGATTCTTTTCAATGCCATCGCAGTGCAGAGATGCCTCAATACCATCAACGCCCTCGATGCCATTGAGGTGTGGGGCTGCCATGGAGACCATCGGGTGTGTTGGCTATTGATGCCATTTGTTGCCACTCTCGATGAGTCAAGCACCATTAACAAGGCACTAGGATCACTGTTGACGCCCTGGTCATGCTCACGGCCATTGACTGTCGAGGTTCTTAAGAGTCCTCAAGTGCCACTGAAGCCCTCAGGTGACAGGGGTTTGGCCTTGGATGGATCGAGCGCCGAGGTCGCCATTCACTCAAGGCACTCTGGGATGCCAAGGCATCCAGGCACAGTGGTCCGTGCCCTTCAGGCTCCTTGCAGTGTCCTGATGGGGGACCGAGGAGCATCCTGCTGCCCCATCACTGGCCTATGGCTATTGGGCACCATGGATACTGATGATCTCAGGGGCCTGAGCCACTAGGATTGGGAGGCATGGGAGGCCCCACCTGGATTCGTGCACAACGGTGCTAATGAGCGCTAGAGAGGCTATTATCAGCCATAGCTGCTGGTGAGGGATGCAACCATCGAGCTTGCAGCATTGATGCCCTCGGACGGATAGGTGAGTGAGGGGAACCGTCGATGGCCTGGCAGTCATCAGTTCATTTGGGCACCAATGAGTCGTGTTTAGGCCGTTTCTGCTGCAGAGCCTCTGCCTGCAGGCGCCCCTGGCATTGTTGGTTGCCGCTGGTCCATCAATGCCTTGGGGCACTGGGGTCTCTATCGATGCCGCCGGGCTGTCTATGTCCTTGGGTGCCTGTGGCATCGGAGAGGGCGCTATATACAATCAAACTATCAATACAAGTGCCATCAAAGCCCTGGGTACAGCATTATTTGGTGCCCTTGATGTGATTTATCGTTAGTGAGCCCAAGAGCACTGTTGGCTGTTGGCCCCACAAGTGCAGAGCACAATGGGCACCGTCGGTTGCCATGGATTTGCTGCTGCCATTCCATGAGGGAAACGGTGGTGAGCCATTCCCGACACAATTTCAAGGGCTGTGTCCAGCCTCTTGAAGTGTTATCAGGTACTGGAGGGGGCAATGCCATGGAACGCCACCCACCACCATGCCATAACCAGAGCCCCAATAGTACTGGGGCTGCCATCATCACACTGCTCCTATTCACTGCACTGGAAGTTAGTGTGACAGTGGAGCACAGCATGCACGGTCGGATACAGCAAGGCATCTGTTCCAAACACCTCGGGCGATAGCAGGCAGCATCCTTCCTGTCTGTGCAGTACTCAGCCATTTTTATTTATGGAGACGTATTCTTTTTAAGGTGAGCTCGACTCAGGCCAAGTTTCGCCCCCACATTGGGGCTGCCTCAGGGGCTATATGTAGTCAATCTTATAATATATGTGAGTTCAGTCTCATAACAAAATGTTTCTGATGGTTATCCTGCTGCACTGTCACAGTATGTGCCGTCTCCACTCTAATCAGACATTCTTTGGCTTTTAATCTACTTTGTTGCCCTCATGGCTTTTTTAGATAGCCTGCCCTCCTGCTTTGTTGGTCCAGTACTCAGCCATGCCAGGGTTCTGCCATAGTCACATCAAGGTATCATCCTCGTCAGTTCTGAACCACAAAATACTGAGGAGCACTGGTGTAGAAGGGATGTGCCACAGCCACAAGACTGCCCTAGGACTGTGTTCCTGTTCAAACCCTTAGAGGAATAGACACCAGGAAGGTAGTGTCGGGAGACTTCTCCTTCCTCAGAAGAGAAATATATCTTTCAACTCCTACCGGGTCACAAATCCCTTTTGTGGAGAAGTCCCTGGGACTCCATCCATGCAGGTTATTGCAGAACTGGAGCCTCAATTCTTTGAATCAATGCCTCTCCTTGTAGACCAGGACCGGGAGACAGCAGCAGTGGTCATTGGACCGTTTTTGCTGGGATCCCTCCGTTGATTATCGTGGTGGTCTACTCCATCTGAGGGTAGCTGCCAGTGGCAGATTGATCGCTTCTGAACCTCAGCGATCAGTGATTGTAACTTAACTCTCAACTGGAGAGTTGAAAGAATTTTTGGAATCAGGAGGCCCTGATTCCCGTTACTTTCCTGTCCCTTTCAGAAGTGGAGATTCAATTGGGTTCCAGGGAACCCTTATGGGTTCCCTATGGACTGCCAAATTGTCAACCCCTAACAAGGGGTGTCCCTCAGTCTCCATTTCCTGAAGATGGGATGTCACTGCTTCTGACTGGTGGCTGATCTCATGTTGAGTGGTAGCTCTCTCCATAGGTTGTCCTAAGGTGCAGCAGGTCTATTTCACAAGGGAGCCATACCAAAGTAACTCCCCAGTGAAGATTAGGTGTTTCTCCCATCCAGGAGTCACTTTTGATACCTGCTGAGCTCAATAAGCATTTTTTGATAAGGCCCATTACTCGCAGTCATTCTCACCTCAGGGATCCTACCACATTAAGGAGGGTTCTAGTCCATCTAACTGGCAGTATGTCTTTCAACCTATCACCATATCTATGCTGAGGGAGTTGGGGGAACGAGGGACCCCGCAATAGAGGTGCTGCTCTTTGTTTGCAGTGGCTCTCAAGCTATACTTCCTATTTTAGGGATAACCCTGCCTGTGGACAGGGGGTTCCCTGGTTCAGGCAACGATTGTTCCACTTGCTGAACCGTATACTTCCTTGGGGGAAGTATATACTATCATGACTGATCCTGCCCTGTTCAATGGGGGTTAACCCTTGCAGCACCCCGGCTTCTTGTGGAGTGTTTCTGGATTTCTTCCCTGGGGGAATAGCTCTCAGGTTCAGCAGGCTGAGGGCTCTATCTCAGCAGGTAACTCCCTACTGGAATTGGCAGAGTGTTATTCACTTGGGGCTAAGATATACAACCTAGTGACTTATTACCCCTGTAGTCCAGCGCTCTGAATCCTTTTCTTTGCTCCTTCCAACTTTCAGTTGGAATGTCAAGGGGGAGGGGAGGAAAAGCCAGGACATTCGTGGTATATCTTAGTGTATACCTGCAGGGATAGATATACCACTTTTCCCTATATTTTCGCCAAGTTCTGGCCAGCACTGCCTTTAGCTTTTCTTACTTCACTAGATTATCCAAAGTGCTTTCCTGCTTACCTGAACTATCCTGTAGACAAGATGTATAGCACTGCCCTTGACAGGGTGCAGTGTGGGAGAGCTTCAGGCCTAACTTATCTCCCTGCTCAGGAGTTTGGGCTAGCAATCCCATTCGGTGATTGCCTTTCATCCCCTGAAACTCTTGATGTGGTCCTGCATGGTCAGCTATGTCTGGTGCTTTGGTTCATAGGGTCTGTCACAGATCCTACTGTTGTTGCTGATTATTCTTCCAAGCATTGCTTAGGTGATTCTGCTCATTCTGCCTATCAGCCAAACATGGGCACACTTCTGCAGATGCATTCTATCCTCAGGATGCCAGTGGGACGCATTTTTCTTCTTAGGGAGCTCTCGGGACCCAGTTGGTTTTTCGGTTGTCTTGTAACAACATCCAAGAGTCCTTCTCTAGTTTACATCTCTAGACTTTTTCTTGTATCCAGAAGGTTCTAGACTTACTGTCGTCAGTGTTTCCTGATTAAAAACCCTGCTTGTACTGTTTTCCGTGATGTGGAGTATGTTTCTTGCTGGCATTCGCATCACTCCTCTGCCTAAGATGCCCCTGCTATGCATAGGGGTTTTGTGTCTCAGTCGTTTCTATGGTTTTCGCTTTGTGGTACCCAACTCTTTTCCTGCCTAGACCCTTTTGTGGGTTGGCTGCCTCAAGGGCAAAAGGGAGAGACGTGGTGCTTTCAGCACAGAGCGGTTTCCCAATTTGTACTATTTGGACAGCCTATAGCTTGGGATTCACACATGTGTGAGGACTACCATCCTGCTTGTCCTCAGAGAAAGCAGAGTTGCTTACCTGTAACAGGTGTTCTCACAGGACAGCAGGATGTTGGTGCTCGTGAAACCTACCCGCCTCCCCTGGGAGCTGGTTTCTCCTTGTATTAGGTATATCATGGACTGAGGGTCTCTGCCTAGGGAGCAGGATGATGACTACAGCTGCATATGCTTAGTATGGCATGTCTGAAAGCTCTAGAATCTTTGAGATGGATGGAGATCGGATGGAGCCCCAGACCGGGGCTCCATCCGATCATGTCACCCATTTGTGAGGACTAACATCCTGCTGACTTCAGAGAACACCTGTTACAGGTAAGCAACTCTGCTTTCTCAAGAAAATTGTTAAAAATTAATGAGGCTGAAAGGGGGACAATCAGGGGTTAAGATATAAAAGCAGCCTTAGGTTCTTAGAAGCGATTTAAGTAAGGCATGATGCACCAGTTCAGGAAGTCTATGCCAAGCACACGGCACAGCCTGATAGAAAAGCAAGGAGTCAGGAACTAGTGGTAGAGGAGAAAGGACTTGCCTGATGAGCAGAGTACATGAAGAGGGGTATAGGGTCAGGTAAGAGAGGAAAGGAAGTGAGGAGTTGCAGAGTGAAGACTCTTGTAGGTGAGTAAGAGGAGCTTGAATTATACGAGTAACGGATAGGGAGCCAATGCAGTAACTTGAGAAAAGAAGACATCCAGCTTACTTTAGGACAGTTTTCATGTAGCCCTAATGTTATCCAGCTAACATAGGGGCTCATTAACCCAGTCACAAAGGTCATTAACTGTGCACTAAATGCTGTTTATCATGTGGTAAATGGCCTAACCCGGGGACAATGCAAGGTATCTGAAAACCTTACATTATATTTCAGTCCTGGAATCACACATATTATAATGAGCTGATTAGCATGCAAATACACGCTAATTAGCTCATTATTATCATAAACAACGCAAATCAAATATTGTGGCTTACTTAAAACATTTCAAGCTGCAGTATTTTAGCTGAAGTTAGCCACAACTCAAGATTTATAGCCAACGTCCCCCCCTGGCAGCATCGGAAATCTAACACACAACCTGATATTCACAGAACCATTGCTTAAAAGGGCAGATTGCCCCGAGTAAGCCCCTCCCCCCCCCCCCCCCCCCACAAAAGTTGCCAAAACCCCAGGGTCTGTACAGATCCCCTGTACACCCCACTCTCAACAATCCTGGAAGTGGCCATATAAAAAAAAAAAAAAAAAAAAAGCTAAACTTTTAACATTCTTAAGGCAGTCCCAACCCTGCCCCCTACCCCAATCCCTCCCCTGCAATATAAAAATCCAGCCCCTGAAGGCTAGGTCCCCCACCATAGCCCAGCCGTTACTTACAATGTAAGACCTTGTGGTCCAGCGGGTGCCCAAACTGCCCCCTTAGGCTCCAGGCCCAGCAGCGCCTCTTTTTCAAAATGGTGACATCCAGCCTTTGCCCCATCACACACCTGCTTATACCTAGGAAGCACTCCAGGCCCTCACTGAACCACCAGGGCTTATATTTTGAATAAGGCAGGGGGTCAGAGAGTGGGGGATCCAAGCTTCCAGGGCCAGAATTTTGTTTTGAGGGAGGGGGGGGAGGGGCTGGGCAAAATTAGGCCTTAACATTTTTGATTTTTTTTTTTATACAGCTGCCTCCAGGGGCAGCAGGGGCGTGGGACAAGGGTCTGTGAAGACCCCCGGGATTTTAAGCAACTTTTCATGGAAGGAGCTTACTCGGGGCTGTCGGCTCCTTCAAGTGAAGGCAGCCCTAAGTCCCAAGGCCACCATCATGCACGTTTTTTGGGGCATTTAGTGCCAAGGTATTTTACCATGGGAGTGAAAAAGTAATAGGGTAATTTACTGCGGCTTTGTGGCTCCCAGAGAATTTTTCAATCGGGGAAAAATTCTGCTGCTTAGGAATGAGCCCCTTAGCTGGATAATGCTGAATATCGGCATTTATCTGGCTAAGATAGCTGGTTAATGGACTCCACCCTGAAATGCCCCCACCTTGCCTTGGATTTATCCTACCAACATTTTAGTCAGATAGAAAGTTAGCCGGCTAAGTCCCCGGAGATGAGCGCAGCCAAAGGCTGAAATAGTGCTAAAATGGTTCTGATCCCTTCCCCCCGGCGAGCCTGAACCGCGATCGCGCAGACAGCATCTCAGCTCTGCACCTAAGACCCTCCCTCCAGACTTACCATCCAATCGGGGAGAGGAGAGGGATTTTAAATTTTCCCTCTATCCGGCGCCGCGCGCCAAAGGAGCGCGACAAAGGGGCTTGCCCCTTTGTGCGCCCCTTCGTGCAGCCCCTGAGAACAGAACCGGCTTCATTGGCTACGTCTTTCTCCTTTCATATCTTGAAAAGAAGTCAGCGTTTCAGCGTTTCAACTTCAAAACGCTAGTTTACATAGGTAACAAGATTAAAGACAGCTGAGTCTTGAAAGGGAGACAGGAATAGATCCCAAGCATTCTTCAGCCACAGGAAAACATACTGAAATCCAATTCACCACAAGCCCTTGAACTACAACGGGTAGTGATCCTTGCTCCTAAATCCATCTTAGGGACAAGTACAAGCCAGTTTTCCGGCCCTTGAATATCTAATCTTTACCCTCAGCTTCCTTGGAGCTCTTGAATAATTCTCTACTATACTCTTTTTTACCATACAAACAGATCAACATGCTACCTGGTTTCCCAATCCCCTTACATCACCATTTTTGCCATGGTTCATACTCCATTCCAATCATCAGGAAACAACGCAATCATCAATCTAAACCTCTACCACAACATTACAACCGTCAACAAAGGCTAATTCCAATATTGATTTCACCAATCACACAATTCCATGGCCTTTCTCTTCTATCCCTAACACTTTTCAACGCACAATCGCTTTCGAAAAAAACACACATCTTGTATAATTTTTTCTGGACTCAAAGCTTAGGGCAACAAGAACACTTCCAATCAGCAAGAGGTTTAAAATTTAGTTTATTTGGCTTTTTAAAGAAGAGTCAAAGACAAGTGTTCTTGTGAGATGCAATATGCCCTCTATATGTAATAAGTAGCATCTCTCCGAATAACAGACGTGGCTCTTCTTTATAGTCACACATACCGCATTGCCGAAGCTTCCAGAATCACGTCACTGCTCAAAAGCTCAGTTACAGAGATACATTATGCTGTTGTCATGACAATCTATCCTGTATAGAAAATGCTTGTGAGGATCACTCCCCCCATTCTGAGAATTCCTAACCAACTAAACCTGTATATCCTTCCACCATAAAAAAGTTCCTTTATCAATCATGGCTTTGCTGGCTTTTGTTCTTCTGTTCTTCTCTTGATATTCTTTGTTGTATAAACAGGTAACAAGTCTGGTTTTTGAATAGAAGCTCAGCATGAATTCCGTTTTGTGGCACCAGGATTTAATTAAAGCTGCACCCTCAGGGGCATCTTCATTTACCTGGCTCCTGTCAGTTGAAATAGGCATCTGCAAGACAAAAGCCTGCAGCCTGGACCCAGTTTCTCTGTATTGTGAAGTAAATGTTGCCATTAAATAGGCCTCTTTCCTGTTGTTGCCAGCAAATCTGTCTCAGGGATTTTCTGCAAGTCATGCTCAGAAAAGCACTCAAAGTTCATTCACCTCTGACAAGCCACAGTACAGCAGAGGTGTCTGGGTATTCTTGATTGTCTGAGCGGCCTATTCTTCAATCTTAAATGATTACCTTACAGAAGTAAACCCAGATATCTGTGCAATCACAGAAACATGGTTTAAACCCACAGATATAGCCCTATTAAACCAACTACCTACTCAGCTTTACAATTTTTTCTCCATCCCTAGATTCAAAAGAAAGGGAGGAGGTCTGTTCCTAGCAGCCAAGAAAGGGCTAGGTTTAACTTTACAATATTCAAATATCACATCGAACATAGAGCTCGCAGTTTTTAAATCCGATCATCTACAAATTGGCTTAATCTACGCTCCTCCTGGAACTATAGACTCTGACCCCTCTCCGGTCATTGAACTTACCGCCAAATATTTTAACCCAGATAAACCTGCCATTTTATTGGGAGACTTCAACATACATGTCGATGCTTCACCACAAACAACAAACTGTGTTACCCTACTCTCATCACTCAGCTATATGGGTTTCACACAAATAATAAAAAGCCCAACCCACAAAGCAGGCCACACTCTTGACCTTATTTTCATTAATCAGTGTATCTCGCCCCCGGTTTCACTCACTTGTTCTCCTGTCCCTTGGACGGACCATCAAATTATCAATACGACACTCAAGCTCTCAGGACATCCTCCCATTTCATTCCCAAAAACCACTATTCAATTCAGGAAACCCTGTTCCACAGATCTTCTCAGCAACCATCTCTCTAATGAATTATCACAACTTGATCTTTCCAACGCAACTACAGCCATATCCTCATGGTGCAACATCACCAATAAAATCGCAGACCTAAACTGTCCTTCAATCACCAAAGTAGTACAACCTTCGCCTGACAACAGGAAACCCTGGTTCACCAATGAACTGAAGCTACTTAAACAAGAGCTAAGAAATAAAGAACATACATGGAGAAAAAAACCCATCCCCCACAACATTAGCTGTATACAAAACCACTCTCAATGCCTACAGGATCAACATTCTTAAAACAAAGAGAGATTTTTTCTCTAAAAAAATACATCATTTCATCTTTGATTCGAAAGCACTCTTCTCCTACGTCTCTGCCCTCACTAAACCATCTCCTCCTACCATCCCAGATGATCAAGCTCTCAACAAAGCCTCCGAACTAGCTGAATACTTCAAGGAAAAAATTGATAAATTGACTGTCTCTTTCACTTCATCTAGTTCTTCTCCTTCATCTCCACCCAATACTCCACCTCAACTAAATACGACTCTAGAAACTTTCGAAACCACATCAGCTCTTGAGATTGAAAATATTCTCAAGAATATGAAACCATCCTCTCATCCTTTAGATACAATTCCAAACAACCTCCTCATAGCTATAAGGAACACCATTTCAAAGCCAATCGCCGATATCATTAATTGCTCTCTTTCCCAAGGTCTAGTTCCTGACCAACTTAAGCTAGCTATTCTTAAACCTCTTCTTAAAAAACCGAATCTTCTGACTACAGATCCAGCTAACTTCCGCCCAATAGCCAATTTGCCAATGATCGCCAAAATTATGGAAAAGATAGTCAATAAACAACTATCCGAGTACCTGGAAGAAAACTACATTCTTGCACCATCCCAGTACGGTTTTCGTAAATCGTTAAGCACTGAATCCCTACTTATCTCTCTTACCGACAATATTCTAACTAATATGGATAAAAAACAACCTCATCTCCTTATTCTTTTAGATCTCTCTGCGGCCTTTGACACTGTCAACCATTCTTCTTTATTACAAGGTCTGACAGACATAGGCATTAAGGGAACAGTACTCAGCTGGTTCAAGTCCTTCCTGGCTAACAGACAATTCAAGGTAAGTATAAACAACAAAGAATCACCACCCGGTCCCAGCAAATCAAGGAGGTCCCTCAAGGTTCCTCCCTCTCTCCAACCCTTTTCAACATTTACCTTCTCCCTCTCTGGTCGACTTCTTAATAATCTAAATCTAACACACTACATTTACGCAGATGACATCCAAATACTCATCCCAATCTCAGAATCCCTACACAAAAAACTTTGATTCACTGGAAGTAATTGCTTGCAACTAATCAATCATCTCTCTCCAGGCCCTCAACCTCATTCTTAACAACACAAAACCGAGATCTTAATTATCAATCATGACGTTAATAATATCTAATATACCCATCTGGCCCCTCATTCTACCACTCCTATAATTAATCATTCACCATATGGTACGAGATTTAGGCGTCATGATGATAATCAGCTTAACCTCAAAAAATTTATAAGTACCACCACTAAAGGACTGTTTCTACAAACTTCTTGTCCTGAGAAAGTTGAAACCACTTCTCCACTTCAATGATTTTCGGATGGTTCTACAAGCCATTATTCTAACAAAAATCGACTATTGCAACTCGCTCCTTTTTGGCCTTCCAACCTCATCTATCAAACCCCTCCAAATGATTCAAAATTCTGCAGCCAGAATCCTTACCAATACGAATAAAAGAGACCACATAACCCCCATACTAAAACTCCTCCACTGGCTGCCTATTAAGCAAAGGATTCTCTATAAAGTATATACAGCAATTCATAAATCTATTTACAACATATCCCCACTCCACTTAAGCACCCAACTACATTTTCACTCTTCAACCAGACCTATCAGAGGAGCTTATAAAGGCACACTCTATGTACCTTCAACAATATCCTTACATCAGAAACGTGCCATTTCTTTAGCAGGACCCGTCCATGGAACATGCTACCCGCCAGACATCCGCCTTGAGATCTGCTACGCTTCCTTCAAAAAGAAAATTAAAACCTGGCTCTTTAACCAAGCTTTTCCAGAACTATGATCATTTTTTCTTCACCTCCAGCTATTAAGATTTTCTCACCATCGCAATATTCATGTTCTTTTATATTACTTGACATTGATTCAAATCCCTTCTGCAGATCACATTTAACTTTTACAGTTACACCTTATTTTATGATTTGGATATTCAAAGAGACTTTACAATTTTCTCAATGTAATTTTTGAATCTAGTTTCCCTGTTTTCCAAGTTCTATAACCTTGTTATATGTACCGCCTCTCGGCGTAACTTTATGTTTCAATGTAAACCGATGTGATCTGTATTTTTATACAGGAACACCGGTATATAAAAATCTAAAAATAAATAAATGAACCTCCACGAAGCTGAAATTCAAAAAAAGCAGAAATCCTAAATTTTGGGCAACTAAATTAGGTTCCTAAGTTAGGTTCTTTTCAGTTGACCTTAGGTGCCTACATTTTCAGAAAATGTAAAAGCCTTAAAAGCTAGGCTAACTCCAAAAATTAGGAGCCAGAACTCTTTGAAAACTGGTTCCTAAAAGCCTAATTTTGGGGACCAATTTTTGGCTGGGAAAGTGCCAACCAGAGGTGTTCAGGCTGTGGCAACCTCTCCCCCGCTCCCCCAAGCCCCTCCTGCTATCTGCCTGCAGAGGACTCGGATCCTTCCCCTTCCATGGACCTTACTCGTGGCGGAAGCTGCATCTTATAAAATGTTAACTTCCGCCACAGCCAAGCTTAAACAGAAGCAGCACCAGGGCATCCGTTCTCCTGCGGCTTGTGTAAGGACACAAAATGGTGGCCCTTGCGGTGAACTGGCCAGTCCTGGCGAAATTGCCGTGGGAGACGGGGGGTGGGGGGATCCAGCCAGAGCATTGGGGGCAGTGGAATGGTGCATTCCTCCCTCTCCCCCCACCCCCAAAAGAAAATTCTCTTTGGTGGAAGGGGGACGGCACATTATTTATTTTCTGGCACCTCCGTCCACAGCAGTGGCCACCTCCGCTGCTGCCCCGATCCCCTTACTTACGCTTCATGTTCTGAACGAGGGGAGGGAGGGTACTGAAAGGAAATAATGTGCCGTCCCACCTGCCAGCAATGAGGCTTCTCTTCCAGGGAAGGGGTGGGGGAGGTGAGTGGGGGAAGGGATTGAAGGAGTGAGAGATGGGAGTGAAAAAGGTGAGTGAGAGTATCATGAAGGGGTAGGATTAAGGAGGTGAGTGAGGGGATCCTGGGGAGATAGGAGTGAAGGAGTGAGATGATTAAGGGGAAGGGAAGTAAGCCCTAGAGGGTGAAGGGTGAAGGGTGAAGGATTCAGATCGGGGTGGGGGTGAGAAGAATAGAGGATGGGAGGGAATGATGGAGAGTGAGTAGATGGGGATGTGAGTGAGGGGGCTGTGGCTTCCTTCCTTCCTTCCTTCTCCATCCAATCTCAGTCATCCCGTGTAAGGGACTCGCACCAACAGGCCAGATGAGTGGATGATGGTAGTCAGAGGTGAGGGCAGGCTGGAGGAGAGCGAAAGGAAGAGGCGGGGCCCGGATGGAGAGACAAGAAGAGGGGGAGGGGCGACGGGAAGGGAGAGATGGAGGAGGGAGGCAGGGGAAGGGCAGGAAAAGAGGACAAGGGTGGGGAGAGAATTGGGGCTGAGGGGAAAGGAGGTGGGAAGGGTCAAGAGCAATAGAGGATGGGGTCAGGGGGGAGAAAAAGGGGCTGAAAGGAGGAGAATGGGGGAACGAAGTGGGGAAAGGAGCGTGCAGGGAGCAGGGGAAAAGAGGTAGGTTAAGTGATGGACCGTAAGGGAACAGGTAAATGCAAATTTGTTCTGAAGAAAAGAAAGGCAATGAGTGGCCTGTATCAGAGGTCTGTCCTGGAGTCAGTTCTCTTTTGTGAGTACACTGCAGAGGGGCTCGCAGGAAAGTTTGTCTACTTGCAGATGACACTAAGGACTACAACAGTGTGGACATCTGAGGGAGCAGAGAGAATGAGGAAGTGATCTAAGAAAGCTTGAGGAATGGTTCTGTGCTTGGATGCCAAGTTTCAACGCAAAAAAAAAAAAAAAAAAGTGCAGAGCCATGCATTTTGCAGAAAGCCAAGAGAAACGTATGTGATGAGGCTTGAGACACAACAGGCGAGAGACCTCAAGAGTGATCCTATGGAATGATCTCAAAGTAATTAAATAGTGCAACAAGGTGCTAGCCAGAGCCAGCGGGATAGCAGACAGCATAGGTACATGCGATAATGCCTCTCTACGGGCCCCCAGTGAGACCTCACCTGGTATCCAAATTCCCAAAATGATATACCCAGAGCAGAGGTGGTCCAGGGAAGGCACAGTCTCCAGCAAAAGCCCTAGAGACACAAGGTCCTAAACCTAAAAGATGAATGCACTAAAGAAAGGAGACACAGGGCATGAGACAGACATTCACGTTCTTGAACGATATCAATAATGGACAAAAGGCAAACATTTTTCAATGGAAAAGAAGGTCTAGAACATGAGGTCATATGAGCTCAAATGGGATAAAACTCAGGAGTAAAATCAGAAAAACATTTCTTCGCGGAAAGGGTGCTGGAAATGTCAAGACAGCCTCCAGTGAAGCAGGGGTGGCAAAAACAGTAACCGAATTCCAAGAAAGCATGGATGGGCCCAGAGGATCCTTAATTGTAAAGAAAGTAAAAGCCAGAGATCAACTGAGGTCTATGGCATTGCAAAAAAGGAAACAAATTGGACAGACCCATATTCTCTGCTTTTACGGTTGGCTCACAACCGAGAGAAGCTCCTTGCAGAGATGCGGTTTCATGTGACTGTCATGTGGGGGGGTGACGAGCTCTCATCTCCTAAATCTGTTTACTCCCCACAGTTTAGCGGAGTCTTATCCAAATCACTAGGACCTAACCATTATGCTAAAACATTATGCAAAAAAATATATATTTTCATAATGTTTTATATGATGGCTGTAATTGCAATAAAACTCCCACTGCATGGGGGAGAGGGCAGAGCAGGGAAACAAAATGACTTGGAAGACAACGCTATCCCACCCCACATGACTTTAAATCGCATCCACGTATAAGCAAAGAACTGCATATTCACTGTATTGCAAAAGTGTACTGAACTGCAATAAACGTCCCTGCCAACTAGAGGTGCTTCTGTGGTTAGAGTATGGATTTCCCACCAGCGTGCCGCAAACGTTTGGCCATCTGCAAAGGGAAGATGGAGGCAGGTCAGCAGCAAAAATCTTGCTCTCGCTTCTCCCCCCTTCTCCCCCATGCCCAATCCAATCCCCTGCACCGTGGCCTCCCACAGCAGGAGTCGCCAACGAGCAGCATTTCTTACCTGCTGGTGCTGTCACCTCCTCTGTCAGCAGTGCACAGGGCTCCTCCACCGCCATGTCCACGCAGTCCCGACTTCAGAGGGAAGCCAGCAGAGGAGGAGGAGGCAGCGGCAGGTAGGAAAGGTTACTCACTCAGTTCTTCCTGCCGGCTGGAAGCCATCTGGTGGGGGAGAAAATTATGCTAGGGGGCGAGGGAGGGACGACAGGAAAAAGAAAGTGGTACTGATGCCAGAAGCCTGGGAGAGAAGTGAAGTGGTGATGCCAGGAGACTGGGAAGATTGGTAGTGTTGCCAGGGCATGGGGACTGAGAGGGAAGGTGATAAGAGTTTGCCACGACAAAATGAATCCAGTGTCAGTTGTCCTGCAACATCAAAAAGGTTGGGATTCACTGTGAGCACTGAACGTATCAGTGCTTCTCCTCACCTGTAGTTGCCACATATGCCCTACTAGCTCGTCTGCCCTGTAGGTAGCTCTGCATATGATACTACATCTGAAGAAGAGTTTTATTACCCAGTTACAGTTAGGTAAACGGAGGCACGGGCAGATGAAGTGGCTTTATTGAGCTCACACACAGGCAGTGATAGAAGGGACTTGATCTTGTGTCTTTGGAGTTCTCTATATCTATGCGGTCTCTAAACTCTTTTGTACTAATCTTTTTAAAAAAATGTATCATAACCTATTAAGTCTCCAAAAAAAAAAAAAAAAGACTCAAGAAATCCAAATTATTAACATACAACATATACATGAATTGTGCTTACAAAATATGAATTTTACGTGCATTATATTATTCTTTCCTGTATGCCACATTGAAAAGGTAGTCAACCTATGCCTCACTGAATACCTAGAAACACACAATGTTCTATCCCCATCCCAGTTTGGTTTCCGTAAATTTTTTAGCACAGAAACACTCCTAATATCCCTCACAGACACTATACTCAAAGGCATGGATAATGGACAAGCCTACCTCCTAGATATGCTTGACATCTCCTCTTTCGACACTGTCAGCCACAAAATCTTACTAAACCAACTCACTAACATAGGCATAACAGGTACTGCCCACTGCTGGTTTAAATCGTATCTGGAAAACAGACACTTCAAAAGTCAAACTAAAAACTGCGAATCTGAAACCCATCAAACTACCCGAGTGGATCCCAAGGCCTCTGCCCTCTCCTCCACCCTCTTCAATATCTACCTGCTACCCCTCTGTCACCTCCTAACTAACCGAGGCATTGTCCATTTCATTACGCCGGACGACGTCCAAATCATTATCCCCATCACCGATTCACTATCCATTCCCTAAATACCTGGGAACAATTTGCATCAGCTCTATCAACCAACGCATCACTAACCTCAACCTTGCACTAAACACCACCAAAACTGAAACTCATCATAATCTCCCACAAACCAGCCCCCCCTTAATCACACACTAACACCTCACCCTCCCCTAACCCCATTTCACAAACATGTACGCAACCTGGGTGCCACCATCGACAAACCAATTAAACCTAAAAACCTTCATAAAATCCACTTGAAGGAATGCTACTTTAACTTCATGTTCTAAAGAAAATTAGACCTCTCCTACACACACATGACTTCCGCACTGCCTACAAACTTTAATCTTCCTCTAAAATTGACTACTGTAATTCTCTCCTCATAGGCCTCCTCTCTTCTACCATCAAACCCCTCCAACTATTAACGAATGCCCACAGCCAGAATTCTAACCAACACCCGTAGAAAAGAGCACATCACCCCCATCCCTTAGAGACCTTCACTGGCTCCCGATCTCCTCTAGAATTCTCTACAAAACCCTATCCCTTATACACAAAACTTTACACAACCAGAACTTCACCTAGCTAAACAACTCGTTCCACTTCAACTCCTCTAATAGACCTACCAGATCTGCCTATAAAGGAACCCTTCACATTCCCTCTCCGAAAACCACACAACGGTCCTCCACTAGGAACAGAGCACTCTCAATAGCAGGACCCATCAACTGGAACTCAAAGCCGCCTGACCTACGCTTGGAACCATGCACACACAAATTAAAAAAAAAATTTGAAAACGTGGCTCTTCAAACTAGCCTACCCCTAACTAGACTACC
>NC_042617.1:451810464-451898319 GCF_901001135.1 Rhinatrema bivittatum
ACCTGATAAAACACTGACCACTGCTGACCATTTACAGTGTTATGGCTATTTGCTCTCCTATTTGTATGATATTATATTTTCAATCTTTTCATTTTTATTTCTTTTGTTTGTTTGTTCTGCCATGCAACCTGTGTGTAATACTGCCATCTCTTGACTTGTGGCAGTATCAGTCACTCAGGTCTCTTAGAAAGACTCTATAGGTCATAGAAATTACATTTATTTTTATTTATTTTATTTAATTATTTGCATTTATTAGCCACCTATACTGAGGCCCGCAGCGGCTCACAGAGAAACATACACAATAAACTGGTACAACATAGCTAACAATCACTCCTCTCATCTAGCATACTGAAATAAATAAATATGTGGTCACTTTCATTTCACCCCACTGGGTGTTTCCCCCTTACCTGCACTTCTTAATTTAAAAGTATGCTTTTTCCTATTGGTTCCCTCTGAACGCAGGGTGCCCCCTCTCTCTGCCAGAGAGAAGTGCATAAAGCTACACACCTCACCCCTTATCTCTGTATCCTAATAGAAGCATTATACTTTCTTGCAGCGATATTTGAACCAGAAGTTATAACAAAAAGACTCAGTTATTGTCTGGGCAGTATTCTTGATTTCATCTCAACATTTACAGTAATTTTTCTGGTTTTCTTCAATTACTCTGGAAATAAACATTTGGAAAATTAAGAAGATGGTCTTCCTACATAACTGAAGCCAAAAACGGAGTTTAGCTACTTGTCAAACAGCAATGTGCTGCATTCAGACAAGATACTATTTGCATATGGTTTTTATATTTGAATGTGGTATTATTATGATATATTATATGAAGTTTATATATGAACGTGTTGTATGTGGGTTTTCTATTACTCTTCACCACCTTGAACTGGTAAAGGAAAGGCAGTTTATATGGTAAATAAAACTTGATTTGAATTTGTTCTGCTGGAGAAACAGAAGTGGCTGCACCTAAGATTCCCTATGATTGACCCTATTGAACGGCAGACTGCCTTGGTCCCCTTGTCAACCCTCTTTTCTTCCCATTCTGTTTCAAAGATACAGAGTTCAGTAAGGGGTAGATTTTATAAAGTTGCGCACGTGCGAACAAGAGTACGCGGGATTTCAATAGATACGCGTGCAGCCGCATGTATCCATTAAAATCCGGGGTCGGCGCGCACAAGGCTGCCCAAAATCGGCAGCCTGTGTGCACCGAGCCGCGCAGCCTGCCTCCATTCCCTCTAAGGCCACTCTGAAATTGGAGCCGCCTCGGAGGAAACTTTCCTTCGGCCTCCCCCCACCTTCCCCTACCTAACCCACCCTTCCCGGCCCTATCTACACACCCCTACCTTTGTTGTGAAAGTTACGCCTGCTCAAGGCAGGCATAACTTGCGTGCACCGGGCCAGCTGCTGGCGCACCAAGTTCCAGTCCAGAGGCCACGCCCCCGGAATGCCCCCGGGCCGGAACCACACCCGCGGCCCCGCTCCGGGCGATGCGCCGGCCGCGTCATGCCCCCGATGACGTGCCGGTTGCGACACGCCCCCCGACATGTCCCCTCAGGAAAGCCCCGGGACGTACGCTCATCCCAGGGCTTTGCGCGTGCCAGAAGCCTATGCAAGATAGGCTCGGCGTGCGCAGGGGGGGGTTTGGGGTAGGTTTTCGGGGGTTAAGCACATATTGTACGCGCGTAACCCTCTGAAAATCTACCCCTAAGTGTTCCTCAACAACACATTATGGGGTAGATTTTAAAAGGGTTAAGCGCATAAGTTATGTGCGTAACCCTTTTAAAACCCCCCTGCACGCGCCGAGTCTATTTTGCATAGGCTCGGCGGTGCGCGCAAACCCCGGGACACACGTAAGTGCCGGGGCTTCGCTAGGGGGTGTGTTGGGGCGGTGCAATGTTCGGGGCGTTCCGGGGGCGTGTCGGGGGCATGGTCCCGGCCCGGAGGCGTTCCGGGAGTGCGGCCGAGGCCTCCGGAACAGCCCCCAGGTCGGGTGATGGCGCGTCAGCAGCCCGCTGGCGCAGACAAAACTTTGCCGACAAAGGTAGGGGGGGTGTAGATAGGGCTGGGGGGGGTGGGTTATGTAGGGGAAGGGAGGGGAAGGTGGGAGGAGGCCGAAGGAAAGTTCCCTCCGAGGCCGCTCGATTTCGGCGCGCGCAAGTTGCACAAATGTGCACCCCCTTGCGCAAACCAACCCCGGATTTTATAAGATATGGGGTAGATTTTCAAACCGCGCGATTTGGCCTACTTTTGCTGGCGCATCAGGCGCAAGCAAAAGTACGCTGGATTTTAGCAGATACGCGCGGAGCCGCGCATATCTGCTAAAATCCGGGATCGGCGTGTGCAAGGCTATGGATTCTGTATAGCCGGCGCGCGCCGAGCCACGCAGCCTACCTCCGTTCCCTCCGAGGCCGCTCCGAAATCGGAGCGGCCTCGGAGGGAACTTTCTTTTGCCCTCCCCTCACCTTCCCCTCCCTAACCCACCCGCCCGGCCCTGTCTAAACCCCATCCTTACCTTTGTCGGGGGATTTACGCCTCCCTCCGGGAGGCGTAAATCCCCGCGCGCCAGCGGGCCACTAGCGCGCCGGGACGCGACCTGGGGGCGGGTCCGGAGGGTGCGGCCACGCCCCCGGACCGCCCCGGGCCGGAGCCACGCTCCCGGGCCCGCCCCCGGAACGCTCCCAACACGCCCCGAAAACGCCACGCGGTTCGGGCCCTCCCCCGACACGCCCCCGACACGCCCCCCTCAGAAAACCCCGGGACTTACGCGAGTCCCGGGGCTCTGCGCGCGCCGGTAGGCCTATGTAAAATAGGCTCACCGGCGCGCAGGGCCCTGCTCGCCTAAATCCGCCCGGATTTGGGCGGATTTAGGCGAGCAGGGCTCTTAAAATCCGCCCCTATGCGCGGCTATGCGCATATCTTATAAAATCCGACGTACTTTTGTTTGCGCCTGGTGCGCAAACAAAAGTACGCACGGGCGCACTTTTAGAAAATCTACCCCTATAAGAGCAAGAGCTCTTGTGACTGTGCTGAGGAAAACAGGTTTGCTCTTTCTGTCTCTCCAAAGTTCTTGATGATATGATCTATAGGTGGAACTGCATAGCAGCTGCCACTGCCTGTAGGTCTTGATTTACTCTTGGTCACCGCCTCAGACACTCTTGGTCAGTGCCTCAGGCACTCCCACACTAAATTGCAGCATCACACAGAAAGATGAGGCATGACACTGCAAGCCGGGTAGGCCCATACTACTGATTTAATAGCAGCCTCAAAATTCTGTGTAGCCCGTTTTTGATAGGTGTCCTGAATACAGTAATACATAATGTCCCGGGGTCACAGCTAACTCTCTGTTTCTACTAGTCCTAGAGCGGTGGGGTTCTTTCCAGCAGGGGGTAGAATAAACCTCCAAGGCCCAAAGTTCACAGGGGGAACAGCCTTTCAATTTCTTTCACACAGGTGTATTCACAGTTGTGTTGTTCTGGCTTTAGGGTCACCCTCAACTCTCAAAAGTCACTGGACATGCTTGTGAGGTATTTCAATAAAAATTTACTGCAATCAAAAATAGACATCACAAAAATAGACGTCACAAAAATCTTCTCCAATTCCTGAGACAACCCCTGCCAGACCAGTTGGATACTGGGCTAGGAATTTGCCTCTTCTCCCTAGTATCAGGCTATAGGCCTGATAGGGGGAATCAATCTCCTACTCCCTTAAACTAACAAAAAATGCCATAACTTCTTCTCTGTTCTGCCTGCATTTATACAGGCTGCGTGACCAATTAAAGCAACCTCACTGGAGGTGCTTGTCAGGGATGGTCTGCCACCTCTTGGCCTGAGCCAGGGACAAAAATAGATAGTGGGTCCCTAATCTGGATGGCCTTTACCCAAGTTGGGACAATTTTGTTAAAATATTACTTTACAGCAGGAATGTCAAACTGCAATTCTTGAGCCGGTCAGGTTGTCAACCTAATGAATACACATGAGCTAGATTTGCATGCATAAAGCCTCAGCCCTATGCAGTTCTATCTCATGCATATATTAGGGATATCTTGAAAGCCTGACCAGTTTGCAGCCATCAGGGAGCCCAGTTGAATATACCTGATTTACAGCTCAGTATTTCACCTTTCAAGAGCAATGCCCAGCTGAAAATATCTGCAGATCCCCGAGGATTCAAATGAATGCTTTAGAAAACAGGCAAAAATAACTGAACAGTGTCACAAGGAAGGGTATTTTAATGTAATTTCATATGAGTAATTGCATTAAAATGGAGTTAAAAATAACTGACTATTATTATGAATGCTCTTTTATCTAGGAAAGAACACTGGAGTTTTTTGAAGGATTATGACTCACTGGTAAGATTTGATCTAAATTTATTCACTGTAATCCTAAGTTATAAAGCTCTGTGGAAATATTTAATTATTCAAATCACTGAACATCAGCTGAGCATTCCCTACCTCTTATTCGGCTATCAGTGGTACCTTACAGAAGTTCACTTTGTTTTGATGGAAGGCCTATCTTTTCAATATATTTTTTTGGGAGAGGGGCGTGTCTTTTTTACATCCTCCATTTTTGAGTCTCTTTTCCCAGACACCATACTTTTGTAGCTCGCTGGAACCCTTATTGGCTCAAAGGCTGGAGACTGTTTCTTCCTATGCACACCTTTGGGACCCCTCTTTGATTGGAAGGGACGGTCAAGAAAGTGGAAACTATCTTTCCTTCCTCTCCAGGCATGAGCGCAGCACCACTACAGCGTGCCCAAGCCCAACTGGCCCCAATGGTGTATAATTTTATTGCTTTTTAATTGTTTATTTTGTAACGTTTTCTTGCTTTCTATATCGCCTTGAGCTTTTTATTAGGCAGTTAATTAAGTTAGAATAAACAAATAAACAAACATACATCTCCAGGACCAGTCCTAAAATATTATTTGTGTTGGCTGCAATTAAATTATATTGATCCTAAAATTATGAAGCAGCTACTTTGTGATATGTTAACGTATCATGGGCCCTGGAGCCACCTTTCATTACGTCTTATAAAATGACTATTCATCGATTGTCGTCGGTGCGCAAGAGAATTTATGTGGTTGCAGTGGCCCTTTCCAAAGTGCATATAATTCAATTCATTAAATTGAAGCATAGGGATGCTAAGGGATAGATTTTCAAAGGGATATGCTCGTAACCCCCGAAAACCCACCCCCTGCGCGCGCCGAGCCTATTTTGCATAGGCTCGGCAGTGCGCGCAAGCCCCGGGACGCGCGTATGTCCCGGGGGGGGTGGCGGTCCAGGGGCATTCCCGAGTCCTCCGGCACAGCAGGGATTTAGGCAGGGCTGGGGGGTGGGTTAGATAGGGGGAAGGGAAGGAAAGGTGAGGGGGAGCTAAAAAAAAGTTCCCTCCGAGGCCGCTCCGATTTCGGAGCGGCCTCGGAGGGAACGGGGAAAGCCATCGGGGCTCCCCTTGGGCTCGGCGCGCGCAAGGTACACAAGTGTGCACCCTCTTGTGCACGCCGACCCTGGATTTTATAACATGTGCGCGCGGCCCCGCGCGCACATGTTATAAAATCGGGTGTACATTTGTGCGCGCCGGGTAGCGTGCGCACAAATGTACCCCACGCGCGTAATATTAAAAATCTGCCCCTAAGTGATTTGCTTACGCTTACACAGTTAATGTGGGGGAAAGGAGCTGAGATCTCAGGGTCTGCAGCTCTGCACTCTAACCACACTTACACACTGCCAGCCCTAGGACAAAGGCTTCTTGCTGTGCTGTGGCACCAGGATTTCTCTCCTTTTGCCTCCCAGGCCTGACAACTTTTTCAGCCTGTTGTCAAATAAAAGACATTCTCCCTCAGTATACCTCTTCTTGCACAAACAGTAAAAACAGCAGAAGAACAGAGATTGCCCAGAGTCGTTCCTCGGCTAGTTATCGTATATATCTGTAGGCTTTCAGTGAGCTTCACCTTATATTCACATATAAGAAGAAATGGAGATATACCTGCCAGGCATGGAGAAGATTTAGACACGGAAATTACTTGAAAACTTGTTGGGACCAAATGTACTAGAGTTTATTCCCCATTAAGAAACTCCCTGCTGTATGTACAGGATGCATTAACAATTTCACAGATGTGAAGTTAGACATCTGAGAAAATTCTGGTTTCTTTTGTTTTTTTGTCATTCTTAGAAAGTTTCATTCAAATTCACAAGTAAGATGCATATTTATTTATTTATTTACACAGGGCAATGAAAAGATGGAACAGCCGTTACCAGAGTATGTGTCAGTGTTTTCAGACAATATTCCCAATACCTCAAACCAAAATATTGGCAGCAGACTAAACACAGACGCCGGGAAAACTCTTGTGCAAATGGATTACTTCCTCACCAACAGATACCAGAAGAGGAAACTTGGAGGAGAGCTCCTACCCTGCTAAAAATGTCAATTCCAATGGGAGCTTTACACTTCCACTAGATCTTTCTGACATTGAGATTACAGCACAGCAATCATACAATGATGGGCTCTGTCATTAAGAAAATGAAGACCGGATGTGATACAGAACTTTACTTAGTAGCCAAATACTTTTAGGAAGACCCTGCATCATTTTTGCCCAAAGATCCTGCATGAGATTTAGTTAAAAACAAAATATTGGTGACACACGGAAATTCTCAGGCAGAACACTAAGACCCTTTGGATATCTGCAATATTTGCTTTACTTGAAATGTTTTAGACTGAACTATATTATTTCTATTTATTTGGATCCTATTGTTACTTGCCTGAAGGTGATCACTTTTGGAGAAGAGAGAACACAGGGTTGAATAATTTTACTAGTGAAGTGAAGTTGTAGAGTTTGGAGTGCAGGACTGGGAATGTCAGGATGCCAGGACCCTATCCCTGCCACTATCACAGATTCTCAATGTAATCAAAATCCACTATGCCTTCTTTTTACCTCTACATTTAGAGAATATACATAACAGATTGGCTTGTACTGGAAACCAGTTTCAATACTCAGATTTAACCCCAGCAGGGAACAAGATAGTGGTTTCAGACCCTGGGAGGCAGGTGTGAATGGGAAAAACTACCTGAGGGTCCAGGGGCTGTAGTTCAGGGGGGCATATATAAAGGGTTGTAAAAGCAGCCACTGTCTGTGTCCATATGAGCAAATGAAGGAAAAGCAAGAAGGTTGAATTATAAATAGAAACCTCAGCATAGGAAACCACCCCACCCACCACCATAAACAGCAGCGGAATTATAACAGGTTCTGATGGGACTTGAAACACAGGATCCAGAGAAGTCTAACCTAATTCCACCCCACCATCATCTAAAAATATTATTCCTGCTTCCTAATAAAGAAGCATGCCATTCATACAGTGTGCAAACAGCTATTTCAGCTTGGCATGGAGCACATAAAAAGGTCATGAGGGCCTGTTTGGAAGAAAAGCACTATTAAAAAAAAAATTATTAAATGATCATTTCTTTTCAACAGTTTGCATTGCAATACACTTTTTATAGGGAGAGTCATGGAATCCTGAAGTTAGTGAATATTTGTCTAAAATTAAATGCAACTGAATAGCAAACTCTCCTTCATTTAAAGGGATCCAAGCTACTAATTCTGATAGTTTTCAAAGAGGTATATAAAAATTGTATTTCTGGTGGAGAGGCACCACAGGATATATTTAGATTTTGTTCCAAGGAATCCCAAGGAAGGGAAGCTTATTTGGAGTTGGGAGAGGGTTTTCACCCAGGAGTTAGAAAGGGATAGATACCACTGATTCTGGAGAAGCTTAAATGCAAGTCATGTACACAGCTCCACAGAAGCGAGTTGGGCCATACTTGACATCAGTGGTGCTCGAACCAGTCCTTGGGCCCTGACTAACCAGGCAAGTTGTCAGGATATCCCTGCCAAATGTGCATATGATATACTTGCATAGCATCTGGGATTGTCTGGCAGGCTTGAAGTTCTGTAATAATTTAAAAGTCCTAGCGGAAGTGCAGACACTAACATAGGGGGTCATTTATCAAAATGCGGTAAGGCGTTTTCGCATGCGTTAAGGGCTTATCGCATGCGAAAAAGCCCCATTTTCGCATGCGATAGGCCTTTAAGACATGCGAAAACGTGTTTACCGCATGCGATCGCACCATATCGTATGGTGTGATGCAAATGCAGAAACAGGGAGGAGTAGGGGCGGAGAGAGGATGCAAATGCAAAACCTGGGCGGAGAGTGGGCTGGGTTAGCCTGCCTGCGAAGAGGTATCGCAGAGCCATAACGCCAATTTTAACAACACCTCTTTCAGATGCGTTAGGCTCTGCGATAGCAGCCGGGACCATGCGGTGAGTACCTTCGCCATTTGCAATGCGGTCAGTTAGCATACACCACGCCCCTTTTGCTATCGCATGCGGTACATACCGCATTTTGATAAATCCACCCCATAGTCAGGTCTGTCTGGCAAACTGTGCAGGCAACCCAGGAGGCTGCATGTTTGAGCAATACATACTCTAGTATTGCCAGTGATGTAGATTATTATAGAGCCTTGTGTTTAGGCATGAAAAAGGTGGGAGCTGGAGGGAACTAATAGGGGATCTTGTATGCTGCTCTGTCCAAGATGGTGGCATACAGTCTTGAATAAGGAGGAATCTTGCAGGTGTCATACTCTGAGTCTGGCAGCTAGTATGTATCCTTAGCAGTATGGACAGAATAACCGGGCTGGATTATCTTTGTCTGCTGTCATCTACTATGTTATTAGAGGCAGTACATTCAAATATATTTAATGCATATTCATTAGGGATGTCCTAAACACCTGACTGGCTGAAAGGGGGCAGGAGCCCCAAGGACCAATCTGAGCATCATTGCCTTATATTCTTATAATATTTTAATGTTCCTTAATTAATATTGAGCTCAGTTCTAAAGAGTACTGCTTAACTGCCAGCAGATGGCATTCATCACTAGGCATCAGCTGTGGACAAAGGTAATTTATGGACTGAGCAGCAAATTGCAAAGGTTAAATGCATTTTCAGGTATCTTTCCTTTCTGATGCTGGGGCAAAAATATTTTGAAAAAAGGGAACCTAGTATTTTTGTTACAACTTCTGTAAAAGTTATGATTGAATACAGTATCCCCATATTCCAATTAGGCAATGTCACTAAATAGCCACTTCATTAAACTTAGTGGGCATTTATGCAAGAATTAATGACTGCTATTCACGAAAGCCATTTTGTGGAATTTTCAGTGCATAAATAGGATTTGAAGCTTGTGTATGTTAATGAGAAATTATTTATGCAAAGAAGCAATTCCATGTGGTGCACAAATTAGCATGCAATTCACTAAAGTGTTCAAATCCACACCACCACTTGTGTGTGCTTTTTTCTTCACAAAACGCTAAACCACCTTGGGAGCTCATGTTATTGGAGGAAAGCCAATTTCTCCTGCTGGGTTGACTTCAGGAAGCAGTGCTACAGAAGGGAGCAGGCTGCACTCACCTGGTTTTGCATAGCAGGGAAGTTTTCTGAAGATCATGCTGACAGATGACACAAGTCTGGTACAGGAGGTGGTAAGACAGACATGAGCAATACTGGCCCAGACAGCTGGAGCAGGAGGAGTATGGCATTAGGACAGGGAATGACTGGCCAACTAGGCAGATAACACCATGCACATACCGAGGATAAAGTGCCAAAATGGCACCTAATACCAATTAGGCAAAAATGCTGGCATAAAAAAAAATATATATAATATATATAAAACAAATCTAGAATTTCATGGCAACTTAAAAGTATTTGTTCTATGACTCAGTGACCTACATTAGTATATTACAGTTTCTCTGGATATGTAAGTGTCCCATAGGGGCCGATTTTAAATCCTACGCATGCGGGGTATATTTGTGCGCGCTACCCGGCTCGCACAAAGGTACACCTGATTTTATAACATGCGCGTGCTACCGCGCGCGTTATGAAATCTGGGGTCGACGCGCGCAAGGGGGTGCACACTTGTGCACCTTGCGCGCGCCGAGTCCAAGGGGAGCCCCGATGGCTTTCCCTGTTCCCTCCAAGGCCGCTCCGAAATCAGAGCGGCCTTGGAGGGAAATTTTTTTTTAACTCCCCCCACCTTTCCCTCCCTTCCCCTATCTAACCCACCCCCCAGCCCTACCTAAATCCCCCCCTACCTTATTTTGCCAAGTTACGCCAATTTGCACGTGCCGGCCAGCTGCAGGCACATGAACCTCCGGCACAGCCACTGTGCCGGAGGACTTGGGACCACCCCCAGACCACCACCCTGCCCATTTTTGAAAGCCCTGGGACATACGCGTGTCCCGGGGCTTGCGCGTGCCTCCGAGCCTATTTTGCATAGAGGTAGGTTTTCGGGGGTTACGTGCATAACCCTTTGAAAATCTACCCCATAGTGTCTTACTGCTACCCCTAGCAGTTACTCAGGGTTAACTCTGTGGACACTGGTCAGACTCACCTCCACCTGCGCATCTGCCCCTACATTGACAACCTCTTACTTGCTTTGGGCTAGTACTCTGCCTGCAAGTTATTCGCTGGTGGTCTCTAAGGATTCTGAGATCCCATACAAGCCAAGGATCACACAATTCCTAGAAATGCAGCTACAGACCAAATACAAAAAATATTGGGATCTTCATTTCATCACAGGGACAGAGCTAACAAACTAAAAAAGTTTATTAAGAAATTGTAAGAACAGAGAACAGAAAAAATGATTTTAATTTGCAAACAAGTAAAATAACAAGGATTCATATAGCTAATGCTATGTAGACAAATTTCACTGAGAAAACACAGAGGTAGGCGATCTATGATAGCCGTCAGGAAAAACAAAAGAATAGATGCCTGGAACTTTTTCAATGTTTATTAAAACAGAGACGTATATTAAAAAACTTGCCCGACTCTGGCCGAGTTTCACGGCTCACACAGCCGCTGCCTCAGGGGCTACAAGCAAACCAAACAACAATCAATATAAATAAACAATCAATCAAAAAAAATTTTTTTTATAAAATTAATTAACAATCAACAACATCCTTAAGATCTCATAAATATTAAAAAGTCTTTAATTAAACCTTAAAAACCTTTTTAAATTTCACTAAGATCTAAGATATTGATTAAATTAAAAATAATCTTAAAATGATGACAAATTTAACATGAAACCAAACATACCAAAAAATCATCATATTCACTTAAAAAGCATAATTTATGTTGTTCTTTAAAAATAAAGAAGAGGAAAATGCTTTACCTTCAACACTTCACAGCTGCCAAAAAGCATTCATTTGTGCAAAATCTCCCAACATGCAACCATTAATTATCAGCAGTGCATTGAACCACCATTTTTAGGAATGTTGTTGATTGTTATAAAAAAAAATTTTTTTGATTGTTTATTTATATTGATTGTTGTTTGGTTTGCTTGTAGCCCCTGAGGCAGCAGCTGTGTGAGCCGCGAAACTCGGCCAGAGTCGGGCAAGTTTTTTAATATACGTCTCTGTTTTAATAAACATTGAAAAAGTTCCAGGCATCTATTCTTTTGTTTTTCCTGACAAATTTCACTGTACGTAGCCAGTACAGAACTAGGACAGAACCTTAGCACAAACCTGGTTCCTCTGCATTCCCACCTAAGACTGGAGAGTTCTAGCAACTTGGGACTAATTCTTTCTAAGCTGTGTAAGAAGGACCAGTGAGAGCACAAAGTAATAGCTTTCTGATCAATGACACTGCAGAATGTTACAATCATACAACTCCCTACGGATACTGGGAAACATGCTGTCTAAGCCTCATTTTGAAACAAGCAGAAATCCCAAGCCTCAGTTTGAACTACAATGTTGAACTACAGTGTTGTAAAGGTTAGAACAACACCTGGAGGCTAACTTAAGGGAAATTAGTTCACTCTGGGGAAACCAAAATCCTAGGGCAAAACAAGTTATCACAGTGCACATAAAAACCTTTCTTTCACCATAGTGAGGCCGATGCAATATCACTTACAAAAAAAACATGCGTCAAAACTGGGCACCTGTTTTTTCAACGTGCAAATATCTAACTCTTCTGGGCATGTGACACAATATTCTAATGAGCTTCCATGTTAAAAAGAATGCACTAGGGATAAATTGTGTCCCTAGTACTCAAAAGCATCAGGTGCCCAGCAGACATGGCTGTGAATAGGTGAGGAAAACGGATGCTCACTACGAGCTTCCATTTTATCCCACCACAGATAATTTACCAGCACAATATACACACACAACATACATGGCCTAGAGTATGTATATTGTGTGCCCCCCGACATTTTTTTTTCATCAAGCTTTACATTTTTAAAATAATTTTTAGTTATCGCAAGGAGTAGATCTTAGTATCACGACGATACTGAGTAGGTGGAACCACAGAAAAGCAGTATTTTTTGTTGTTTTAGTTGAGCCCTTGACACGTGACAAGACTTTATCACAGCTCTGGGGCTGGCATTAAATTTGCAGTGTTAGAACATAAGAACATAAAGGATACTAATGATGCATTAGAATTAGGGCATCCCGACAGTGAGGTTCCAATAATTAGAAAAATAGTCCAAGTGCCTGTAACTAAAAACTCACCTGAGCTAAAAAATTTAACTTATCCCTATCAATTAAAAAGCAGAATGAAAATACAAACAAAAAACAAACTTTGAAATGTTTGTATGCTAATGCCAGAAGTCTAAGAAGTAAGATGGGAGAATTAGAATGTATAGCAGTGAATGATGACATAGACTTAATTGGCATCTCAGAGACATGGTGGAAAGAGGATAACCAATGGGACAGTGCTATACCGGGGTACAAATTATATCGCAATGACAGAGAGGAGCACCCGGGAGGAGGTGTGGCGCTTTATGTCCGGGATGGCATAAACATCCTGCATGAGACTAAATACAAAATTGAATCTTTATGGGTAGAAATCCCTTGTGTGTCGGGGAAGACTATAGTGATAGGAGTATACTACCGTCCACCTGGTCAAGATGGTGAGACGGACAGCGAAATGCTAAGAGAAATTAGGGAAGCTAACCAAATTGGTAATGCGGTAATAATGGGAGACTTCAATTATCCCAATATTGACTGGGTAAATGTATCATCGGGACACACTAGAGAGATAACGTTTCTGGATGGAATAAATGATAGCTTTATGGAGCAATTGGTTCAGGAACCGACGAGAGAGGGAGCAATTTTTTATTTTTTTTTTTTGCAAAACGGTTTTTATTAGTTTTCAACATATACAATACAATGTCAAACATAGAGCAAGCGTTTACCACAGTATCATACCCCCCCCCACCCCCTCCCCATGGTTAGCCCTATAGTCTCCGCCAACAGTCCAGGGGTCCCCATAAACATAATCAGTCTCCAATAGTGCTGGCATCTTAAGCATTCAAAATGTGGCTGCGAAGCCTATGTGGTAGCGATTGAATATACGAGTCCCAAGTACGTAGAAAACAACGATCTCGTTGAAAGGATGTAGCCGCCCATTGCTTGTCCATCAACATCAACTGATGAAATTGATTCCTCCATTGCCAATGTGAGGGGGGAGCGGCGGTCTTCCAGTTGGAAAGGGTAATTTTTTTCCCCACCGCAAAACCCTTCCGCAGTAGCAGGCGTGGTCCCTGTCCCCGAAGAAGGTCCATTGGAATCTGTCCAAACAAGATCATACAAAGAGAACAAGGAAGAACAACATCCAGGAGCCTGGAAAGATATTGAATCATTCGCAACCAAAACTTCCGCACTAGGGAACACTCCCAAAACATATGAAGCAGAGTGCCCTCGGCCTTCTGACACTTCCCACAGATTCCAGTTGACACAAGTTGATAGTATACCGCCCTAACAGGTGGGATATAGGCCCTCCATAGGAATTTAAATTGCATTTCCCGATAATATGCATTGGAGGAGACAGTAGATAAATGACGAAAGCAGCTTCTTATCATAGCCGCCGTTACCTCAGTACGACCCTCCCTGTGCCACCGAGTTTCTAAAACCGTGGCTATGTCATTCTTTTGTTTCCCCATTAGTTTTTTATAGAACTGAGATAAAGCGGGGGACTTTGAGGCAGATAAAGCAAAAAAGGTTTCCAATGAACCGAAATGCCTCGGCTCCTTGCTGACAGGGGACAGGGAATGGATATAATGACGTATTTGCATATAGGAGAATACCTGCGTCGAGGGCAATCCATATAGCTGTGTTAACATGGAAAGAGATGACAACCTGCCCTCTTCATCCAACAAGTGACCCAAATATTTAATTCCCCGATCAATTTATACTTTAAAACTAGCGGTCTGGGAGCCCGGGGTGAAATCGGGATTCCCCCGCAGGGGCAAAAAATAGGCACATACATGGGGGAGTTGCAGGATTTTCATTGTGACCCTCCATGTTACCCGAAGGGGAGCGAAGAGAGCCTCCACAGGGGGAAGGTAGGCAAACCCACCATGGCCCCCCTGCAGTACAAACCCCAAGTCGAGAGGGAGCAATTTTAAATCTAATTCTCAGTGGAGCACAGGACTTGGTGAGAGAGGTAACGGTGGTGGGGTCGCTTGGCAATAGTGATCATAATATGATCAAATTTGATTTAATGACTGGAAGAGGAACAGTGTGCAAATCCAAGGCTCTCGTGCTAAAAACTTTCAAAAGGGAAACTTTGATAAAATGAGAAAAATTGTTAGAAAAAAAACTGAAAGGAGCAGCTACAAAAGTAAAAAATGTCCAAGAGGCGTGGTCATTGTTAAAAAATACCATTCTAGAAGCACAGTCCAGATGTATTCCACACATTAAGAAAGGTGGAAAGGCGGCAAAACGATTACCGGCATGGTTAAAAGGGGAGGTAAAAGAAGCTATTTTAGCCAAAAGATCTTCATTCAAAAATTGGAAGAAGGATCCAACAGAAGAAAATAGGATAAAGCATAAACGTTGGCAAGTTAAATGTAAGACATGGATATGACAGGCTAAGAGAGAATTTGAAAAGAAGTTGGCTGTAGAGGCAAAAACTCACAGTAAAAACTTTTTAAAATATATCCAAAGCAGAAAGCCTGTGAGGGATCAGTTGGACCACTAGCTGATCGAGGGGTTAAAGGGGCACTTAGAGAAGATAAGGCCATCGCAGAAAGATTAAATGATTTCTTTGCTTCGGTGTTTACTGAAGAGGATGTTGGGGAGGTACCCTGTAATAGAGGTTTTCATGGGTAATGATTCAGATGGACTGAATCAAATCACGGTGAACCTAGAAGATGTGGTAGACCTGATTGACAAACTGAAGAGTAGTAAATCACCTGGACCGGATGGTATACACCCCAGAGTTCTGAAGGAACTAAAAAATTAAATTTCAGACCTATTAGTAAAAATTTGTAACCTATCATTAAAATCATTCATTGTACCTGAAGACTGGAGGATAGCAAATGTAACCCCAATATTTAAAAAGGGCTCCAGGGGCGATCCGGGAAACTACAGACCGGTTATAGCCTGACTTCAGTGCCAGGAAAAATAGTGGAAAGTGTTCTAAACATCAAAATCACAGAACATATAGAAAGACATGGTTTAATGGAACAAAGTCAGCATGGCTTTACCCAAGGCAAGTCTTGCCTCACTTTTTTGAAGGAGTTAATAAACAATTTATTTATTTATTTATTTATTTATTTAGAGTCTCTTCTATACCGATAGCCGTTTGCACATCGTATCAGTTTACATAAAATAAATAACTTTTGGGCATGGCCCTTACAAAGAACAATCGAAAGACAAGTAACAAAAAAATATATAAGGGAGATAAGTGTGTTAAGATATATATGTTTTAAGACCCGGAACTATATATGGGGGTATCATAGGCATTTACAGTAACAGGAACTAAAATAATGCTGAGGAGCATAACAATGTATACGACAACTATAATACAATACAATGTACCAGGAGACAGCGTTCTTAAGGTGTTCCTAATCAGTTTCCAAGGGAGGGGTAAAAGTCAAGGGTGGGGGGCAAAGTTAAGAGATGGTTGTATGCAGGGGTCGAGGAGCACACAGAAGGGAGAGCAAAGATAAAAGGAAGGGAGAGCTATAGAGTCATTAAGGATTCATCGGGGGTAGAGCAGACAAAGGGGGTGAAGCATAAGCGACTAAAAAGGGGGGGGTAGAGAGGATATAGGGTAGAATCGAGGTCAGTTGATAGGGGGAGAGTAAGAAGCATAACAGGTCAACTACTCGGGTGCCTGTTAGGTATTTTTCGTGGGGAGGGAGGGGAAAGGGGGTAGGCTTGACAGAACAACCAAGTTTTCAGTTTTTTTTTAAATTTAGGAGTAGAGGTCTCAGTGCGTAGATCAGGAGGCAGGGAATTCCATAGGGTGGGGCCAGCAAGGGAAAATGCTCTGCTCATAGTACAGGAGAGTTTGATAGATTTGATTGATGGTGTGCGGAGGGTTCCTTGGAGGGCAGGGCGAGTAGGTCTAGTGGAAGTGCGAGGGAGGAGAGGGGGGTTGATCCAGTTGAGGTTTGCATTTAACAGACTTTTATGGATGAGGGAGAGTGCTTTGTAAAGTATTCGTGATGGTATTGGGAGCCAATGGAATTTGATAAGCTTAGGAGTAATGTGGTCCCTTTTTTTTTTTTTTTTTTTTTAAGAGTTTGCAAGAATACGTGCAGCGGCGTTTTGTAATAGTTGTAACGGTTTGGTGTGCGTTGAAGGGAGACCAAGGAGGAGGGCGTTACAGTAGTCTATTTTAGAAAAGATAATAGACTGAAGAACTGTATGAAAATCAGAAAAGTGTAGCAATGGTCTGAGTTTTTTATCGTTTGTAGCTTAAAATAGCAGTCCCTTAAGATAGAGTTAATAAAGGGTTTGAAAGTGAGATGGTTATCAATGAGGACACCTAGGTTGCGAGTGTGTGAGGAGAAAGATGTAGATGCTAGGGATGTGAATCGTTTTTTGACGATTTAAAATATCGTCCGATATATTTTAAATCGTCAAAAAATCGTTAGGGCCACGATACAATACCAATTCCCCCGATTTATCGTTAAAAAATCGTAAATCGGGGAAGGGGGAGGGCAGGAAAACCGGCACACTAAAACCCCCTAAAACCCACCCCGACCCTTTAAATTAAATCCCCCACCCTCCCGAACCCCCCCCCCCAATGCTTTAAATTACCTGGGGATCCGGCGGTGGTCCAGAACGGCGGCGGTCTGGAACGGCCCCCTCAATAGAATCGTGTTGTCTTCAGCCGGCGCCATTTTTCAAAATGGCCGCCGCAAAATGGCGGCGGCCATAGACAAAAACGATTCGACGGAGGAGGTCGTTCCGGACCCCCGCTGGACTTTTGGCAAGTCTTGTGGGGGTCAGGAGGCCCCCCCAAGCTGGCCAAAAGTTTCCTGGGAGTCCAGCGGGGTTCCGGGAGCGATTTCTTGCCGCGAATCGTTTTCGTACGGAAAATGGCGCCGGCAGGAGATCGACTGCAGGAGGTCGTTCAGCGGGGGTTCCGGACCGCCGCTGAACGACCTCCTGCACTCGATCTCCTGCCGGCGCCATTTTCCGTACGAAAACGATTCGCGGCAAGAAATCGCTCCCGGAACCCCGCTGGACTCCCAGGAAACTTTTGGCCAGCTTGGGGGGGCCTCCTGACCCCCACAAGACTTGCCAAAAGTCCAGCGGGGGTCCGGAACGACCTCCTCCGTCGAATCGTTTTTGTCTATGGCCGCCGCCATTTTGCGGCGGCCATTTTGAAAAATGGCGCCGGCTGAAGACAACACGATTCTATTGAGGGGGCCGTTCCGGACCGCCGCCGTATCCCCAGGTAATTTAAAGCATTTGGGGGGGGGGGGGGTTCGGGAGAGTGGGGGATTTAATTTAAAGGGTCGGGGTGGGTTTTACGGGGGTTTAGTGTGCCGGCTCACGATTTTAACGATTTTTCACGATAGTTTACACACCCAAACGGCAACAATACGATTCCCTCCCCTTCCCAGCCGAAATCGATCGTTAAGACGATCGAGGACACGATTCACATCTCTAGTAGATGCATGTGAGAGGGGGATAGTTGGAAGAGGCTGTTTGTTAGAGATGATTACATGTAGATAAAGGTGAACTGGTAGATGTAGTATACTTGGATTTTCAGAATGCGTTTGACAAAGTTCCTCATGAGAGGCTTCTAGGAAAAGTAAAAAGTCATGGGATAGGTGGCGATGTCCTTTCTTGAATTGCAAACTGGCTAAAAGACAGGAAACAGAGAGTAGGATTAAATGGACAATTTTCTCAGTGGAAGGGAGTGGGCAGTGGAGTGCCTCAGGGATCTGTATTGGGACCTTTACTTTTCAATATATTTATAAATGATCTGGAAAGAAATACGATGAGTGAGATAATCAAATCTGCAGATGACACAAAATTGTTCAGAGTAGTTAAATCACAAGCAGATTGTGATAAATTGCAGGAAGACCTTGTGAGACTGGAAAATTGGGCATCCAAATGGCAGATGAAATTTAATGTGGATAAGTGCAAGGTGATGCATATAGGGAAAAATAACCCATGCTATAATTACACAATGTTGGGTTCCATATTAGATGCTACAACCCAAGAAAGAGATCTAGGCATCATAGTGGATAACACATTGAAATTGTCGGTTCAGTGTGCTGTGGCAGTCAAAAAAGCAAACAGAATATTGGGAATTATTAGAAAGAGAATGGTGAATAAAACGGAAAATATCATAATGCCTCTGTATCACTCCATGGTGAGACCGCACCTTGAATACTGTTTACAATTCTGGTCGCCGCATCTCAAAAAAGATATAATTGAGATGGAGAAGGTACAGAGAAGGGCTACCAAAATGATAAGGGGAATGGAAAAGCTCCCCTATGAGGACAGACTAAAGAGGTTAGGACTTTTCAGCTTGGAGAAGAGACGGCTGAGGGGGATATGATAGAGATGTTTAAAATCATGAGAGGTCTAGAACGGGTAGATGTGAATCGGTTATTTACTCTTTCAGATAGTAGAAAGACTAGGGGGCACTCCATGAAGTTAGCATGGGGCACATTTAAAACTAATCGGAGAAAGTTCTTTTTTACTCAACGTACAATTAAACTGTGGAATTTGTTGCCAGAAGATGTGGTTAGTGCAGTTAGTATAGCTGTGTTTAAAAAAGGATTGGATAAGTTCTTGGAGGAGAAGTCCATTACCTGCTATTAAGTTCACTTAGAGAATAGCCACTGCCATTAGCAACGGTAACATGGAATAGACTTAGTTTTTGGGTACTTGCCAGGTTCTTATGGCCTGGATTGGCCACTGTTGGAAACAGGATGCTGGGCTTGATGGACCCGTGGTCTGACCCAGTATGGCATTTTCTTATGTTCTTATGTGTTAAAAAGTGCACATTGGGCACACAGTGATTTTTTGCATCAGGGATAATAGCTAAAAGCCTCAGCTAGATGGCTTTTACATGTGATGAGCGCTATTAGCTTCGCGTTTGTTTAGACATGCATTTTGGATGTACTAATCCCCTTATTGCAACAGATTTTAGTTTAGCACGTCCAAAATGCATGTCCAACCATAGATTAACCTGTACGCTCAGCTGAAAGCACTTTATTGCATCAGCCTGAGTGTCTATGTGTATTGCAGTTGCTCTGAGGGAAGGGGGAAGGTGTTGCATTCTCTACCCCCCTCACACTCTCTTGAATCCATGTTCTCCCAACATTCTCTCCCCTCTCCACATTTCTATCCCTCTCTCCTATCCCTACCCAGGGCACCTAACAAAAAAAAAACATAGATCAAGCAAAAAAAACCAAAACAATGATACTTAGTCAACAGAGGCAATGAGTTATGGCAGACACATATTGAGGTATAATGTTTGTGGATAAGAACATAAGAACATAAGAAAATGCCATACTGGGTCAGACCAAGGGTCCATCAAGCCCAGCATCCTGTTTCCAACAGTGGCCAATCCAGGCCATAAGAACCTGGCAAGTACCCAAAAACTAAGTCTATTCCATGTAACCATTGCTAATGGCAGTGGCTATTCTCTAAGTGAACTTAATAGCAGGTAATGGACTTCTCCTCCAAGAACTTATCCAATCCTTTTTTAAACACAGCTATACTTACTGCACGAACCACATTCTCTGGCAACAAATTCCAGAGTGTAATTGTGCGTTGAGTAAAAAAGAACTTTCTCCGATTAGTTTTAAATGTGCCCCATGCTAACTTCATGTATAGATGTATAGTTTTAGCTATGATCAGAAGATGGATTCAAAGGTTTCTTCTTGAATGTCAGGTGACAGATTAGTCCAGTGAAATGGAGCAAGGAGCAATGAGACACAAAAGTGAGAAGAAACATGTCTGAAACAAGAGACACACTGCAGAGTGAGACTGTGAGTGGTAAGAGCAAGGAGGAGTATAGCCAGAAATAAGAATTGAAAGGTAAAGATGGGCAGAACCATGAATATACACTTAGACCTCATTGGTAGGAGTTTAAAAATGGCACAAAATTTGACTGGGAGACAATGTAATGGAAAGAGAAAAGGAGTGACATGGAAATGGTGGAGAAGACTGTAAATGGTCTGAGTGTGGGAATGAACGGTGGTTCCCACAGACCTGGAGACAAACTAGTCTGATTCAGCCTTTCTTAAAATGCTTACTTTTATTATATCTTACAATCATACAATAGTAGACTTCCCTTCAGAATAGTGAACTCTCTTTACTTACAGTTCAGCTTCGTCTCAGCTCAATGTTCGGACAGTGTTACGATACAGGAGCTGTGTTCCTCCTGGAGACCTGGGCCTGGTTTGACTAACCCACTTGGGTCCAGTCTGACTAACCCACCTGGGTACCAGCTCTTATTCCTTACCTGTTGGGACCTACCCGCAGAGTTTTCCCTCACAAGGGGAATTAAAGAAATATATAGAAGAATTAAAAAGGTGCAGAGGAGGGCAACAAAAATGATAAAGGGAAAGGAAGGGCACCCCTGTGATGAAGAGCTACACAGGTTTGGGCTGTTCAGCTTGAAATAAGAAATGGCTGAGTGGAGCATAATAAAAGTTTAAAAATCAGGAGTAGGCTGGGTCAGGTGACAAAAAGATGGTTATGTATCATTTCAAATAATACAAAAACAAGAGTATACCTCATGTAAACTACCAACCAACATATTTAAAACAAATAGTAGAAAATACTTTTTCACTCAGTGCACAATCAAGCTGTGGAATTTGTTGTCAGCGGATGTGGTCAGGGCGACTTACATAGCAGGGTTTAAAAGAGGTGTGGACAATTTCCTGGAGGAAAGGACCATAAAACATTATTAGCCAGGTAGACCATAGAAAACTATTGTTATCCCTAGGAGTGAGTAACAAGAAAAAGATCTACTTCATGGGATCTGCTAGGTACTTGCTACCCAGCAGAGACAAGATGCTGGGCTCAGTGGACCTTGGTCTGACCCAGCAGGACATTTCTTTCTGCTCTTATGATTGCTGTACATATATCGTTCTCTCACTTCTCCTATGCAATTGCAGATGCACAGAAATGTGTAAATTTAATTTATAGCATTATAGAAATATAAAATATTTGATATTTTAAAGCTCAGAACATTTAACATCAGCAAGCTGTGAGCAATTTGGGGAACATTTCAACCTGGAAATATTTGAGTGCCATTCGGTTGTGCATTATTGGTTACTTTGGCCATAATCTCACGTCATAAGTGAAACCAACTGCTAATTACAATTAATTAATGCCTTTCAATTATGATAATGAAATATAATCACAGAATCTAACAACCATACCGCATCTGTATAGAATCAACTGTTAATTAAGTCTTCATTTAAAAATATGATCTCTCTACAACTATTTTTTTTACTTACAGTGTGGAGTCTGTTCCTTCAGTGACTGTGTACTGTTGGTGTTAACTGAATATAGATCTGGCATTCACCCCACTAGTGCTATTGCCCTTGCTAAACCACATGAACTGACTCACAGTTTACAACATAACAAGAATTCCATTTCCTTTAAATGTATGCAAGCTTGTGTTCACTCCAGCATCCTGTATTACCCTCTGTCCATTCATACACCCTACAGTGTAAGCCTGTCTGCTGCTAGTAATAAATAGCATGAACAGGATTATATGGCACTTGCAGAATTCTATTAGAATTTAGAAAGAAAAGACTCTGATCCTAGTCTTCTCCAGTCCCTTAGAGAATCCTTGGAAGTAAAGTAGTTTTTTTCTTAAAATTATGTTTATATACCATTTAAAGTAGCAGTTAATACATGGAAGAAATACAAATTTGGCCACTGCTAATTTCTTTAGAGAAAGCTATATGCCACCAAACATTATTGCTATACAATTGAAAATATGTTTAAAAAAAAACCACATTAAACATACTGGTAATTTCTGAAGCTTGTTTCTTGCAGTCGTGTGTGATTTGATAGAAATGGTAGGGTTGGGGCACTGAAGAAAGTTGGCGTAGCATTTCATGGTGGTCCTTGGAGCTGCGCCACAGTCTCCTGAATTTTGTCTCCGAAGAGATAATCCCCAGCACATGGCAGGTCAGCCAACCCATCCTGTACCTCTGGTCTGAGGATTTCAACCAGGCCCACCTTCTTGCACTAATCCCCGCTGAGGACACCCTAGAGGCAGTGTCAAATATATCGTACGCAGCGCGGACCTCATGCTTACCAGCATCCACGCCTTTCTGAGCTAGAGCATTAAGGTCATCCTGGAATTGGTCAGGTAAAGATTCAGAGAAATCCTGTATCTTCTTAAAAAGGTTTCTGTTATACTGGGTCTTGTACAACTGGTAAGAAGCAATGCGAGATATAAGCATTGAGCCATGAAAAACCCGTCTGCCAAAAGCATCTAGGGATTTTTGTTCCTTTCCTGGAGGTATGGAGGAATGAGGTTTGGAACGTTCAGCCTTTTTCTGGGCTGATTCCACAACCACAGAGTGATGATCCAGTTGTGATCTATGAAACCCAGGAGCTAACTGCACAAGATAGGTGGCATCTGTCTTACGGTTGACAGGTGGAACTGAACCTGGATACTCCCAATTCCTCTTTAGCAGGTCAATTAGGATTTCATGAATGGGAATTGACATGATTTCCTTAGGAGCATCAAGAAACTGGAGTACTTCCAGCATCTTGTGCCTTGAATCTTCTTCTGTCTGAAGCTGAAATGGAATTGTTTCAGACATTTCTTTAATGAAGTTAATAAAGGACAGATCCTCTGGAGGAGAACACCGTCTCTCTTCAGGAGGGGAGGGCTCTGAAGGCAGATCATCAGTATTCTGGGAAGAATCATCGGTCCAAGGATCATAAGGTTGATCACCAGCTCCCTGAGGATCTTCAGAAGGGAGAAAAGGCGTTAATCCCGAAGGACCAGGCCTAGGCATCAATGGCATCGGTGGTGGGATCGATGGAACCGGCAACATCGATGGATGAGTCGGTGGCAGGATCCCGGATGGCGGTATGGGTATCGGTGTTTCTTTGTCTTCTGACGACAGAGGTATCGGCATCGAAGGAAGAGGACATACCGGTGTTCTGGATTCCAGCGGTGGAAGGGCACCAAGCAACGAATCCAGTCTACCCAATAGCGGTGCGAGCGCCTTGGGAATCGGATCAGTGACTGGCTCGGGCACCGGTATCGATGGAGGCTGGAAGCCCTGCAGTGCTTTACCGATGGCCTCTTGGATCATCCGATCCAATTACTCGCAGAAGCCTGGAGCGTGGAACCCTGGCACCGGAGTAAGAGGCAGCACTGGCGTAGCTGGAGGGTCCACTGGTGAAAGTGGAGTCGCGGCTCTCTGCACCGATGAAGGTGGGGAACGCCTCGGTGACCCGGTCGCAGAGGAGGATGGGGCCTTCTCCGGAAACGATTTCTTTGTTGGTGGCTCTGTCGACGCTGATGCCAAGGGCTTGTCTGGTTCAGCGGACTGAGCCTTCCTATGCCGGTGTCGACGCTTTTTACGATGTTCTCCTTGGTCCTTCTCCTGAGGCGAGGAGGAAGAAGTCGACACCTTAGGAGTAGTCAAAGCCGGACGAGCAGCACCGGTGTCTCATTGCTGGTGAGAGGTCGATGGTACCGGCTCAGACGAAGTCAAAGCGGTTGATGGAGTCGGGAGTTTTGAAAGAAAAAGAAACTCCATCTTCTCTAAATGGGCTTTATGCCCCTTTGGCGTCATTTGGGCCCATTTGGTGCAAGTTATGGTATCATGGTCAGCCCCCAAGTACAATACACAAACTCTATATGGGTCTGTGATGGACATTGTCCGAGGACAATCGGGGCACCGATGAAAACCAGACGCCATGGCCTCGACAAAAATTTAGCTGCAGTGTGGTCAATGGCCAGTAGGCCCCAAAGGGGAAACTCAACGGGAATCAACCGCAACAAGGGTAAAACCTTACCTTTCGACCGCGGAGTACAGATATCGATAGGGGGACCCCTATGGGGTAGAATGTTTTGAAAATTTTTAAAGAATTTCCGTGAGGAAAATTCCTGTCAGGAATCTCAAGAGAGCTCCCTTAACCCGCATGGCTACTGCTGCGTGGAAAAATAAAGAGACTGAAGGGGGACCCCTGCTGGATGCAGGGTCAGTGCATTGCTGAGCATGCCCAATAGGTGCCAGTCAAAGTTCTAGAAACTTTGACAAAAGTGTTCCGTGATTGGGCTCCATCCTGATGATGTCACCCATATTTGAGGACTACCATCCTGCTTGTCCTGTGAGAATGATATGTATTTAGATGTTTATTTTGTATCAGGATTGCTGTACTGCGGATCTTGTATGCACGTAGGGATGTGAATCGTTTTTCTGATGATTGAAAATATTGGACGATATTTTCAAACTCCTCATAATTCGGGGGGCCCCCGAACCTGATAGGAAAACCCCACGACATATTTCATGGGGTTCTCTTATCATCTTGGGGGGGCAGGAAGAAAGGGCACTTAAAAATAAACCCCAAACCCACCCTGACCCTTTAAATTTAATCCTTTCACGTCCCCCACCCTCCCAAAAAATGTTTAAAGTACCTGGTGGTCCAGCGGGGGGTCCCAGGAGCGATCTAACGAGCTCGGGCCGTCGGCTGCCACTAATCAAAATGGCGCCGATGGCCCTTTGTCCTTAGCATGTGACAGGGTATCCGTGCCATTGGCCGGCCCCTGTCACATGGTAAGAGCACAGGATGGCCCTTTGCCATGTCACATGCCTGTCACATGTCACTTCACAGGGGAGCCGTTCCATCCTTTTGTAGAGAAACCTAAAGGTTCTATAGCAGGAGTATTTGGTTTCACCCATTTTAATGGGGAAGAGGGGAAACAGGGTTAGGAAAGAAGGGGGTAGCTTCCCCATGAGGGAGCCTGGTAATTGGGTGCTCCCATCCTATATAAACCATAGCCATCATTTTGAGATGTGAAAGTCTTAGTTGACTATACCAGTGGTAGCATGTCTTGCTGTTCCCCGTTTTGCTTATAGTTGCTGAGAAAGGACCCTGGAGTCTTTGCAGTTGAGATGCTAGGTTAGAAATGGAAATAGATACATTTACTCATTTGAATACCTTGTTTATGGAGACATTTTTCTTTGCCAGAAGGGAAGGTTTTCCACCTTTCATACTACTTTTTTTTTTTTTTTTTACATTGGTTCTTTGATTTTCTTAATTGAATATGGAGTTTCCCTTTTGATTTTTGCTGGGTACCCCAGGATCCAAGGACTCAGCCCAAAAATCTACTTTTATGACAGTGTTATTTGCTTTCTCACAGTCAAACATAATTTGAGTAACTCAAGCCCCATGTGACTGCAAGTAGGACTGCATATGCTATATTTACTTATTGGGTTTTATCAATTTACTTATTCATGACAAGAGTGCATAATTCTATAATATTATTTTTAGACATAATTGATTCATTGCAGATTAAACTGAAACCTTTAGGTTCCCAACAATACGGGACATGCAGAATGGAAAGGGTTTTTTTTCATTCTTTAACAGAGACAATCAGAATACCCCATAAAATACAGATAGATATTCAAAAAGTCATCAGCATGAAAAATAAAATAGAGAAATTACAAAAATTAAAATGCCCAAAGAAAGAAATAAACTAGAACTCCATCACACTTCAAGAGTCTGATTTACAGAAGTCCTGGTATTTTGCCCAGACAGAGTCATAAACCAAGGTATCTCCCGCAGGCATAGGTAATGCATTCAATAGATACAGCCTCTGCAATGGTGGCCTTTCAATGCTTTAGCTTTGGAGTAGCCTTCCAGTAAAAGGCATCAATTGTTAATCGAGCTGCCTGAAGTAAATGGGACATAAGTATCTTAGTTTTCTTGTTCAGAGATTGTGCAACCCATAGCCCCAATAAACATACCTGGGGAGTCAGAGCCAGGGTTCCTCCAATAATAATAAGCATTTGCACATTTCTGCAGAAATGTCCAAATATGTCAATGACCACCACTTGTGAATGTAGGAACTGATCTGATGACAAGTACACCAGCATAGAGAGCTAGAATTACTAAAGCAAGTTTAGTATTGTTTAAAATCCCACCGCAGAGGTAAAATTGTTTAAAAGAACAACCCTGATACTACTGGTAATTAATAATCTTTATTATAAATCATATACTATGCATACACAAAACAGATAAATACCCAGGAAGCAAAAAGTACACAGGAAGCAAAAATAATGTATACTTACATAATAAAAGAGCTCAGCGCTAGGCTCTGCAACGGATACAGAATCCGTGCCAGCCCTATTACATACCAGCTTTTCTTATATAGGTTAAAAATACAAAGTCAGCTAATTATCTGATTTCTGCTTGCATGCTTCACACCACTACATTTTTTTCGCTGTCTTCAGCTGTTGTTTGTCTCCCCTTATCTCTCTCTCCCCCCTTCATTCTTTCCCACAGACTATTTGCTGCGTACTCTCTGCGATATCTCCTGCCCCATCCTGTTGAGTCTCTGGTGTCTGTGAATTCCTGCAAAAACAGTTTTATAGCTTTCTTCTTTGGCATCTGGCCTTCAAGGTCCCAGGTTTGTGTTCTGGGGCCTGCTGGTATTTTTCCATACCAGCAGTATGTTCAGTAATGGTGGAAAGGCCGGGGATTGAACCCGGGTATAATCAACAATATATAGGAGACCTATCGACTCTATGAAGCAATTTATACATCAAATCCCCGTGTTTATTGCAAACGGACAGCTCGGAGATAGGATTTCATACTCAACACCAATCATCTTCATCCAGAGTCATCCCAAGATCATTGTTCCATGTTCTATTAATTTTCATTTAGTAACTTCTTCTGACATTGCTAAGTTCAAAAAAGAATAAATCTGGGAGACAGTTTTCGAATATGGCAGAGGTTGTGTAATGATTTCTTCAAACCTAGTATGTTTCTTCATCTGCCCATTCTCAATAAACTTAAGAACATCGCTCCTTAGCTGTAAACACAAGTAACGTGTATGAACATGAAATATGAAATTTGTTTCTCAGATTAGTAAAGGACTTAATTGAAGAACCAACCCAAATTTGCCCCCAAAAGGTAAGCCAAGCTGCATACCTCAGAGATATGTCTTGAGGGAGGGTTACGGGGTTAACAAAGAATTCTTATATAAGCGTGAGATAGGAGACAGAATGGAAAGTTTTAATCACATAGTTGACTCCCACATGACCAACTCTATCCATGAAAGTGCTGAAACTGTAGTCTATTTAAGACATATCAAAGAAGTCTGAGTTTGCTTAGCCAGAAATCATCACAAAAAAATGTTCTCAATGTACAGATTTCAAAATATTCCAGACAGAAGACCAAGCCCCAAAGGATGGTGAAGTCTAGTCCACCAGTACTGAAAATAGGTCTAGCTTACATTGTAACAAATTAAACTATTACACTTGGGGGAATTCTGTGCAACTGCACCATGCAGTTTTTTGTGCAGTATTCCTCACCCGCGCAGAATTTTCTGTCTTGTGCACAGAATTATAGCAGCAGCTGCTGGCCTGGGCCAGAAAAGGAAAAAGCAATTTGGTCTGCAGTCGCCAGAAGAGGAAGGAGGCTGTTTATTTTCCTCCTCCATGGTACAACAGCCCCTTCTCCTTTGGCGGCAGCAAAGAGCAGATTGGGCTGGCGGCAGCTTTTTTTGCTCTGCTGCCGCCACTAAACCTTATATGTACCCACTGTTGCTGTGCATCTCTGGCCTTGCTTGGTCCCCGGTCACCGCCTCGGACCCTAACTTCTGCTGCAGCATGCACTGGCAGGTGGTTCCCTCTCTCATGTAGAGGCGCACCCATTCAGGAACAGAGGTGTTTTTATTAAGCTGTCCCAGAACCTTTCCTCTGACAGCTGGGTCAGGGGTGACATCGGGGCCAGCAGGCTTAAAGGGGTACCACTCCCCAACATTAACTAGACTGAGGTGGATGAGAGGAGGTTTGAGCCTAGAGGATTTGGGGAAAGAGGCCTGGGAGGAGAGTCCAAGGAGTGAAAGAGTGGGGGAGAGCAAGAGGCGGTAAACCAGGGAAGGAAAGACAGCGGAGGTAGAAGGGAAGGGGGTATTGAGCCTGGCATAGGGGGGAGAGAAGGAAAGTGAGCTGGTGGGGGGGAAGGGGTGTTGAATGTGGGGTGAGGGAGAGAGCTAGAGGTTTAGCCCAGTGGGTAGGAGACAAGGTTGGGAATGAGTATGGGTTGAGGAAAAAGAAATAAAGAAAGAAGGGGGGGAAGAGAGAGTATGCACTTTAGATAACTGGGGGCATTGAAATTTGGTGAGGCTGCGCCTTATGATATACTTTTACAGAACTCCTTGGGAAATTCTGCATTAAAACAATTAGAATTCTGCATCTTTGACTGGTAACGTTTCCTCTGCATTACATTTTAAATTATTACTCAAACACAGTGATTGTGTTATTTTGACAAATAATGTATCCAGTATTCTACAGAATTTCTTTTTGCACAGAATTCCTTCATCCATTTGTCCAGCTGAGATTAATCTACATTGGATGGTTTTATTCAATGTCTATTTAACACTACTATGTGCATTCTGGCCGGCTCTGGAGTCCACTACAAACTCTATGCTGATGACATCCAATTCTTTTTCCCTTTGAAAGAAACATGGGCTTTAACAATCATTTTCATCTACTGTTTTACAATCATTCAAAAATGGCTTCACTACAATAAATTAAGCCTTAAAAGTCTCAAAAATAGAAATCACAATTCTATCACGCTTCCCTGTCAAAAATACTCCTCTAGGTTTTTCATTTGATAACCATACTATCACTGTTTTACAAACTGTTCATAACTTAGGAGTCACCACCCACTGTCACCCAATTATCATTCCACAAACTATGGCTACTCCGTTACCTTAAACCTCTTCTTGAACATTCTGATTTTCATTCTGTTTTACAATCACTCTTATTCTCTGGCAAAGATTACTGTAATCCCCTCCTAACGGGTCTTCCAATATACACTATTTGTCCTTTACAAATTATACAGAACATTGCAGCAAGAGTTTTAACCAGTACTCCTATCCATGATTATATTACTCCTGTTCTTTAATCATTACACTGGCTCCCAATATCATACCATATACAATATACACTGGCCATGATCATACATGCAACTATTCATAATATCCATTCCCCTTGGATTTCCTCTGTACTAAAAATGTATACCCCTTCCCGGTCCCTTAAATCAGCAAGCTAAATGTTTCTTGATGTTCTCTCCCCAAAACTAACCCATCTCGATGAAACATGAGAGCATGCTGTCCCAGGATCGAGAACCGCAGGAACCGCTGATGATCGCTCTGGATTGGGATATGGAGGTAGGCCTCTGTGAGGTCCAAGGAAGCGAGGAACTCTCCCTTGTGTACTGCCGCAGTCACCGTGCACAGGGTCTCCATTCGAAAATGTGGGACATTCAGACTCCGGTTCACCTGTTGGAGGTCCAGAATGGGCCGAAATGTCCCCTCTACTTTTGGCACCACAAAGTACATGGAGTACCGTCCTGCCCCCTCGTTCCATCTCTGGAACTGTAACGATGGCCTGCAGGTTTATCAGACAGCGTAGCGTGGTTTCCACTGCGGCTCGCTTGTCTGGGGAAGAACAGCGCGCCATCAGGAAGGCGTCTCTGGGCAGGTGAGAAAATTCTAAGGCGTAACCTACGCGGATCACTTGCAGTACCGACTGGTCAGTCGTTTTTCTTGCCCACTCCTCACAGAATTGGGACAGCCTTCCCCCTACCGCCGTCTCTGGGAAGTGGGTGCTCCTGATATCATTGGGAGATTTTGCGGTCTGCGGTTCCCTGGCCGGAACCTCCTCTCACAGCCCAGTTGGGTCCCCGAAAGGACTGCTGACGTTCCGAGGAAGGCCTGGATCCAGAGGAAGCGGAGAAACCCCTTCTTCCTGACTTAGATCTTCTGGAATCTCTGACCCGGGTCCTTGGGGCAAAGGCTTTCTATCCACCGGGATCCTATTCCCTCTGGATTCTCCCAGTGACTTTACCAGCTGGTCCAAGTCCTCGCCAAACAGGAGCTTCCCCCTGAACGGAAGGTTGCATAAATGTGCTTTAGAAGAATCAGCTGACCAACTCTGGAGCCACAGCAAGCGTCAGGCCGCTACTGAAGAGGCCATGGAACGCGCCAAAGTCCTTATGAGGTCATACAGGGCATCCGCCGTGTAAGCCACTCCCGCCTCCAGGCGTGCTGCCTGCACCTGGGACATGGTCCCCGAGGCTGACGGATCCTGTGGTTGCTGAAACCAACACAGACAGGCGCGCTGCATCATACTGGCACATACAGATGATCTGAGGCTCAAAGCCGAGACTTCAAAAAGGCGCTTCAGGTGGACTTCCAATTTTCAATCCTGGGCATTCTTTAGGGCCGCTGAACCTGCCACAGGAATGGTAGTTTGCTTAATAATGGCAGAGACCGCCGCATCTACCTTGGGGGTCCGAAAGGACTGCAAATGCTCCTCTGACAGTGGATACAGCTTGGTGATGGCTTGTCCAACCTTGAGGCTGGCAACCTGGACATCCCATTCCCTACTGATAAACTTCTGTACTTTCTTCGAAATTGGGAAAGCCGAGGGGGGTCCTTGCAGCCCAACCAGGACCGGGTTGACCCCTTTCCTGTCCGAATCCTCCTGTGACAGTTTGAGCCCTAATTCCTCCAGCACCTGGGGAATAAGGGGACGCAATTCCTCCTGCTTAAATAGCCGAACCACCCGAGGGTCATCATCCCCTGCCCCCAGGGGCGTCCAGCAACAACGGGTCATCCCCGCCGGCCTCTGGGTCCTGATTAGGGTCAGAGTCACCCTGGGGCGTGGCTGCCCGAGCACCCAGAGAAGACAGGACCTGAGTCTTTAGACGCTTGGCAGAGCCACCAGCGCTGTCCTGAGACCTCCTCTTTGCAGCCTTCCTAGACAGGAAGGCCTGATTCATTAGTAGCACAAACTCTGGGGAAAAACCACCAGGTCCCATATCCTCGCTACTGGAATCTGAAGCTGTATCCTTCGGGTCTCTCTGGCCTGGTTCCACCACTGCTGGGGAAAGTGGAGAAAATGGGTGTGTGTGTGTGGGGGGAGGGGGGGGGGGAAGACAACTTCCTTAGCCTTCTTCCCCTGGGTAACCTTCGACCCTTGGGGAATAGCAGTCGATCCTGCTCTTCCCGCAGGTACATTCCTAGGCTTTCTGGGCTTCTGACCCTTGGCAGAAGAGCCCCCCTCCGCAGCATATGAGGCACAGAGAGAGTGAGCATCCAACTCTAAAACCAGGCCACAGGCCCTACAAACCTTCACTAGGGCACTTTCAGACATGGCAGTCCTTCTCCCAGCTCCACTGGGTTACCAGAAGGAAGAAGTGTGGTGGGCTGAGTCTAGCACAAAAAACAAAATGGCTCCCAGCCTAGCCCAGGTCCAGCCGATTAAACTGCCCAGGCCCTCAGAATCCCTGCCCTGAGGCCAAAATATTTCCAGGAGCTACTTCCCCACCCGAGGAGGCTCCAGGAATCAGAATGCTTCTCCTCCCCCAGCAGAGCACTGCCTAAAAACGGCAAGCCTCAGAGAAAAGCCCCTGCAGAGAAAAAAACTGAAGGCAAGACAATTTTTTTTTCAACTCAGGAAGTAAGAACAAAAAAATCCCCACAGGGGTACTTTCCTTTAGGAAGCACTGGAAGAGGGCTTCGGGGAGTGAAGGGAACCAGTCTACAGCACTGCTCAACCCAAGGGATGGCCCGCGATCGGAACCTCACACCTCGGGGAGCCCTGCAAAAACTCAGTCCAGAGCTGCAGGATGCATCACCGCCATCTGCTGGAGACAAATACTGAGGAGCTGCAGATGGCACTAGAATTATATAGCAGGGCCTCGAAGTTTGTTCTCTGCCTCCATCTGCTGGTAGGAGGATATAACCCATTGGTCTGGACTGATCTGGGAATGTCCAGGAACTGCTCAAATATTGATCATCCTTCAAACAATTTTTCTCATTGAGAATATGGTAAATATATAGAGAGCTAGTATCAAAGTATTCTAATCGTCATCACTCTGGCAAGTTGATTTTTAATCATCTACCAGGCCCTCTATCACCAATGTATCTCCCAATATATGCTGCCTTTTTCTTCATATAGCATGTGGTAAGTTTTTTTTATATATTTTTTTTTACTTATGCAGATAAAAAATTTTACATTTGTTCTTAATCTTCTTTTTTTTTAGTAAAGTCCATTGCTCACCAATATTTAAAGTTAAGTCCAAGTAATTCAGGATTTAAAGCCCAACACTCACTGGCTGCACTCAAATCGCCCAACATTGCACTGTTTTGGCAAATTATGTTGCCTGCATCAGGGGCTTCTTTGTGATTACATTTGAGAAGGCTCCTCACAGTATCAATATGGTGAATGTAAGCATGCCAATGCCACAACCCCTTTCAACAGCAGATTGCCAAGTCAATGAATACTTTGAAAATACAGGGCCAGATTTTTAAAGGAGTGCATGCGGGGTACATTTGTGCATACTACCCAGCGCAGACAAATGTACACCTGATTTTATAATATGTGTGCGCTGCGGCGCACATGTTATAAAATCCGGGGTCGGTGCACGCCGAGCCCAAGGGGAGCCCCGATGGCTTTCCCCGTTCCCTCCAAGGCCGCTCCGAAATCGGAGCGGCCTTGGAGGGAACTTTTTTTTCGATCCCCCCCATCTTTCCCTCCCTTCCCCTAACTAACCCACCCCCGGCCCTACCTAAATCCCCCCCCCCCACCTTGTTTGACGGAGTTGCGCCTCTGGCAGATGCACCATCCCCCGGCACAGCCGCTGTGCCGGAGGACTTAGGCCTCCCCCGGACCGCCCCTTTTTTGAAGCCCCGGGACATACGTGCGTCTCGGGGCTTGCGCACACCTTAGGTTTTCAGGGGTTACGTGCGTATCCCTTTGAAAATCTATCCCACAATTTTGTATTTTTTTTTTGCATTTTAAAGAAATTAAATTCATGGGGACACTGTCCCTTTATATGCTCGCATCAATATTTATCTCCATATATTTGATCAGAAATTATTCAGTAATCTTATGTGATCCCCAGTTTATTTCCTAAAACATGAGAGCCACTCCTATTAAGAATCAACAACCGTGGCTTCAGTCCTGTATTCTAATCATAATGTTCAAGAAGCAGTTATATCAAATAAGGTAATAGCCCACACTAATTGTGACTTATCTATTGGTTTAAAAAAGACTTGGCTAGGATTCATTCACCTAATTTCCTGTACGACATTATACTAATGCCAATAAACTGCTTCCTGAGTAATCAATGCACTACTTTTGGTGTTTCAAGTTAATCTGGCTCACAAATTCAAAGGAAAATCTCGAATTCCACCTTTACAGCTCCAGCATTACTATTTATTAAACAAGTGCCGTATCCTCCCCACGACGAACAGCCGTTTGTTGCCACCAGGCATGTGATACAAAGCAAACGCTAACGCACACCCTTTAGTTCTGAATGTGGAATGTCTTGCGATTTCCAGCAGTTCTTTGTTAGGTCCTCCTTCTTTAACCTGCACAAACATAGAACTTGCTGCTGCCTCGTTGTCAGCGAAGCGTTGTCCAGACAAGGCCGCAGCCGAAAAGACAAAACACTGAATGGAACTAGATATCCGTAAGTACTCATACGAAGAAGTGACAGATGCAGGCTGGTTTTAAGAGACCTATCTGAAACACTGTTAAAGTGTTGGACAAGTAAAATATGTGGCATAAAAAAAAAAATCAAAGAACCCGGGGAAGCCAAAAGGAGGAAGCAAGAGACGCAGTCACTTTCCCCGCCTCGAGTCTCGCGCGCAGGATCCAGAATGGCCCCTGGACGGGTGGGGTCTGTGACGTTCTTAGCGCGCTCACGGAAGCTCTCCATCCCCTCAGTAGTTAGAATCCAAGCCGAGAGGGGCGCGCGCGCGCCGTCGCAGCGTTTCAGCTCTTGGCATCGAAGCTGGGAGGGGCGCGCGGCTGCAGTTCCAGAAGGCGCTGGCATCGCTTATCTCTCTCTGCATGTGAGGCCAGCAAGATTCCGTTTCGGCAAGGATGGATTCCGATCTGCTGCTGTTGGCTAATGGGAGCACCCTGTTAGTGTGTATGCTGATGAAATTCCCCCAGATAATCACCGTCATGGCTGCCAAGTCCGTTCAGGGAGTGAGCCTGATAAGTATACTGCTAGAGCTCACCGGGTAAGAGACTGGGCAGGCGGCACAGGCTCAGTGGGGTTTAACTTTAAACCACTCTTCAAAACAATAAAGAAGCAATAGAAATGGCGTAGGCTTTGCGATAAACAGGGATGTGGTACCTGTTTATGTTTTATTATTAAGGGGTTTTCACAGGCGCCCCTCAATGAGATTCTTCGATTGAGAATCCTAGGAACCTCTTCCGTCACACGGCTGGTAGGAAGCTGCAGGCCTTCAGCTCATCGAAAGTGTATTTAAATCATGTAATGATCCTCAATAACGTTCTAAAAAATTTTAAAACAATATATTAACTGCCTCAGTAGATGTTTCAGGAATACTAGTGCACTTTTTCAACCAGAGTGCGTAAAACTAAAAATGAAACTAATATAAAATGCTGTTATACGTTCACAAAATTAAATTTTATTTGTGCAAGTTGTAATTTCACACACACAATAAAATTTACGTGCACAAACCTCCTGCGAATGAACAGAAGAAATGCACATCCCTAAGTGACAATATCTTTTGATCTCAAGGTAGTGAAACAGTGTGATAAGGTGGTGACCAGAGATAGAAGTGCATAAGGAGAGGCATAACCAGTAGAAAAAGGGAGGTGATAATGCTTCTATGCAGGTCATTTGTGAAGCCTCAAATAGATTATTATGCCTTATTCTGGAGGCTGTACCTCCAAAAGAATATAGACAGCCTGGAAGCAATCCAGAAAGAGGCTACAAAAATGCTTAGGAGTCTGCAACAAAAGCCATATTGCATGACTTAGGAACCTACAGTAAATATGTATACCCTAGATGAAAGAAGAAACAGTGGAGATATGATGGAGGCATTTTAAATATCTCAAAGGTATAAATTGGGCACAAGAAACAAATGTTTTTCACAGGAAAGAATGCTGTAGAACAAGAGATCATGGTATGAAGCTTCAGGGGGATAGACTTGGGGGCAATATTTCAAAATATTTCTTCACAGAAAGGGTGTTGTACGACTGGAATGGAGACCTGGAGGGTATGGTGGAGGCAAAGACAAGTGAATTCTTAAAAAGCTGTGAAATAATCATAGAGAATACCTAGAGCCATATAGAATGGTAATGAAGTACTGGGATAATCGCACAGAGAGGTGGTTACAACCCACAAAAGCAGTGATATAACTGCTTTGGGCATCCAAGAAGGCTGGGGTGACCTACATGCAGGAACCATGATTAAAACTCAAATGTTAAAACAGCTTCACTTATCTTTGTGGCTGTGGTCATTATTATAAACCTTGGTACTAAGACATAGCAGGAGGTTTGGATGTTGACTTAACTCTTGGACTTGTAAGAATCAAAGTTGATGATGACAAAACCTAAAATTTCCTACTAAGCGGAAGTGGTGGATGCTAACATTGTAATAGATTTTTTAAATACTTGGATAAGGAGGTTAAGAGGACAGGTAAAAGACAGTAGGGATGAGGGAGTTGGTGTTGGGCTGCATATGGGAATTTTATATACACATCCAAGTGAACGAATATTTGGGCAGATTGGATGGCCATTTTCTTCTTTATTACCCATCGTTTACAATGTTACTGTAATTATCATGAAGCATTTAGGGGCCTGAATTGCCGAAAACATTAGCTGCCTTGTTTTCTCATGCATGAATTTTATCCTTTTTTTGGACATACAAGGTTACTTGTGTGACATCAGTCCTTTATGGAAAAGGTGAAGAAACTGCATTGAGCATGCTCAGACTATGATGTCCACATAAACTAATGGCAAAAAGTCAAAAAAGCCTGCTCACACTTCTGTCTCCATATTGCCTTATTTGCATTTTATCTGAAATATTTAGTCACCCTTACTCCATATGATTCAGTAGAAAAAACCTCAGCATCTTACACATGAAAAGAGATGTTTATTACAGAGCAAAATTAACATCTGCAGCCTGTGATGAACCAAAGCATTATGCATTGCAGTTTTTATAAACAAACGTATACAGACTGCATCATTATCATCACTGTGTGGCATGAAGAATGTCCTTGTCTTAAAGGGGTACCATGCCCTACTGCATTTCAGGAAGCACTGCTACCCTTTTCAAATGCTAGGTAGTCTGACAGCTCACATACACTTAAACCAGGGTAGATTATTGGAAAAGTAGGGGCAGGGTAAAAAGGTGCACCGTCTGCCCTTATGGGGCACCTTCAACAGATAAGCACCTTTTAAAAAGAGAACAAAAAAGTACTGTTCCAGTAGGGCAATACAAATACTTTAGACATCTGAATATCTTATCATTTAAGTTATAACTGCTATACATCTTCCAAAGAGCTCTTAGCTGAAGTATCATGACAGTACAAAAGATACTGTACCAGCAGCAGTCTCTTCCTCATTCTCTGTTTTCTCCTGTGTCCATCTTCTCTGGCCATGGAAGACGCTATCAGATACAATTCTTGTGTGACTTGTAACACACAAAGACCTTAGTGACCTTTATTAGCACAAGGGTTGGAAATCCTGTAGAACGAAAAACCAACTTTTCAGCAGTCCAAAGGCATGCTTTATCAGTGACCCAATACAGCATTGGGCACACTTGTACTTTTCTTTAGAGGCAGAGGAGGGATGATGGGAGCGATATCTTTCACCTGTGATAATGTGACTATTCACCTTCCTCCAGGCCTCAGGTCTGCTCTGCAGCCATTGTGTTACTGGCTTTTTAAAAGCAGTGAGAAATGACTCATAAAGAGTCTGTTTTTCAGCACTTCCCACAGTGTGAGTAGACCCTCATAGAAATTTGCCCAAAGGATATCTAAAGATGAACAAGTTTGCAAGTAATGAAGAGTGACACAAAATTTCACAGGATATAGTTGAGAAAGTTAACCCATTAAAAACTAAACATATCAATGAAACAAAAAAACAAAACCCATGGTATAATAATACTTTACAACAAACTAAGAAAGTACTTAAACAGAAAGAGAATGGCAAAAAACAAAATCCATGGTAGCATTGACTAATTACCATCCACCTTTTTAAGGGCAACCAAAAAGGTGGATGGTCTTCATCAAATGACTTATGAGGAGAGATTGAAGAATCTAAATATGTACACCCTGGAGGAAAGGAGGAGCAGAGGTGATATGATACAGACTTTCAGATACTTGAAAGGTTTTAATGATCCAAAGACAACGACAAACCTTTTCCGTGGGAAAAAAATCAGCAAAACCAGGGGTCACGATTTGAAGCTCCAGAGAGGAAGACTCAGAACCAATGTCAGGAAGTATTTCTTCTCGGAGAGGGTGGTGGATGCCTGGAATAACCTTACGGAGGAAGTGGTGAAGACCAGAACCGTGAAGGACTTCAAAGGGGCATGGGATAAACACTGTGGATCTATAAAGTCTAGAGGATGTGAATGAAGAGTGGGTGGCTCGCCAGAATGACGGCTACTACCTGGAGATAATACCCTTATTCAATAAGGGGTAGATTTTCAAAGGGGTACGCGCGTACCCCCCGAAAACCTACCCCAAACCCCCCCCCTGCACGCGCCGAGCCTATTTTGCATAGGCTCGGCGGCGTGCACAAGCCCCGGGACGCGCGTAAGTCCCGGGGCTTGCATGGAGGGGCGTGCCACGAGTGACGCAGCGTTTCAGGGGCGGGCCCGGGGGCGTGGTCGAGGCCTCCGGACCAGCCCCCGGAACGGGTGATGGCACGCCAGCAGCCCACTGGTGCACGCAGATTTACGCCTGCTTTCCGCAGGCGTAAATCTGCCAACAAAGGTGGGGGGGGAATTAGATAGGGCCGGGGGGTGGGTTAGGTAGGGGAAGGGAGGGGGAGGTGGAAGGGAACGGGCAGCGTGCGCTGGGCTTGGCGCACGCAGGTTGCACAAATGTGCACCCCCTTGCGCCCGCCGACCCCGGATTTTATAAGCTACGCGCGTATCTTATAAAATCCAGTGTACTTTTGTTCGTGCCTGGTGCACGAGTGATCTTTACAAGTAAGAAACCAAAATTATCATTTAAATTGGAACACTATGTGAGGTCTATCAGAAATTCCATAATCACAAATCAGGAGTTTCTAGGGTATGCATTTCTGAAAACCTATATAATTGCGATGGTTCAAAAAATACATATTTATAATTCTTATAATTAACCAAGCATTTACAAGGATATCTTAGATTAAATCTGGCCCCTCTGGCTACTACTTCGGGTCTCATTCTTAGAAATTTCTCTTTCTCCTTTCCTGGGTAATCCTTGATATGTCAGGATAAATCCAGACTTTGCTTCCATGGCAGGCGTTAATTTCTGAAAGTAAAATGTGCGGCTTGGCTGTATCTCGTGGGAATATCTAATAGGCCCATCAACATGCATTTGCATGTTGCGGGCACTATTAATTTCAGGGGGGGGGGGTGTGGTTGGCCGCGCGTTTTCCATGTGCTATTACCCCTTACTGTATAAGGGCTAAAAATAGCGCATCGAAAACGTGCGTCCAACCAGGGGCTAACAGTGCGCTCAACCTGAGCGCACTTTACTGCATCGACCCGATAGTGATATGTATAATTGTCTCATTGGATAAAGACCTATCGATATTCAACTGCTGTAATGTGAAACAGCTATAAATCAAACCTTTGGATTAAATCAAAGAATACCAGTCCATTTCTATGATGAGATCTTTGGGGAAAAATCTGTGTCTAATTTGTATATCCAAAATTGTTGCCGTTTATTTAAAATGGCTTCTCTATTGATCCCTTGTCTCAAAGGAGGGACCTAGTTAATAACTAGCAATTTTAGATCTTGAAAAGTATGCTCGTTGTTAATACAATGCTGAACTAGTGGAGCAGATTACTTCAGTGTGGACATTCAGCTTCTGTGTTAATTTAATCTAATGAGTACTGCTCTTTTTGTGCACCCAATATGCCAGTCCACACGGGCAAATGATACTGTAAACAACCCAAGTCGAAGTACAGTCTGGATGCTTCAGCTTGGTAATTATTTTCATCAAAGTACTTGGCAGTAATAAGTAAGATAAATTTTACATTTTCAATGTACATTGACTGAGAAGTTACTTTTTGCGTGCATAAAAAAAGAACAAAAAATTACTTGTGTGTGAATCACCTGGAACCATTGATTAGACTGGCACACAAACAAGAGATCATGACTCTGTTTTAAGGTGTTTGAATATCTAGCCCACAAGTATGAAAAATCCTTATTAATATTTATGAATTATTTTTCCAGCGTCCATATTTGATTATCAACATAAGGATTAATAGAGTTCTAGAGGAGAGGTGTTACTTGTTTATTTATACTTACGTATTTATCTCCTCCTTGGATTTTGTCATTGGCCTTATTTTATGGCTGCCATTTTGAGATGCATGTGGACATTAACGACCACATATGAATTATCAAGAAAGGTGGTATGAGCTGTGTTGGTTTTATACATGGGTTTTTGTAGTTATTTTTTGTTTAACTGTTCTTTAATTTTTGCAGAAATCTCTTGATAAATGGCTATCGAACCATTGTGGTGTTGGAACTGTAGCTTTTAAGTGTTTTCTAATTGGTGGACACTAAGATTTATTTCAAAAATAAGTTTATCATTTGTTATTGACACTATATGTACCGTAGAAATGATGGGAAGGGTTAGTAAATGATTAGCCCACGTACCTTTAATGATCCTACCTATAGTCCACTGAGTTGCGAAAGGTTGCAGATTTCAAACTTGGTGTGAGCTTCTAATACCACTCTTGTCTTTATATAAACTATGTACAAGATTGGGCTCCTTCTTCTTTTGTGAGTGACTCAACCTATTCGTTTCATCCTTGTGGTTTTGGATAACTTTTCGTAGTAAACTACTACCATGAATTTTGCAGTATTCTGCATTCTTTGAATAAAGCAGTTTGTCTACAAGCATGGCCTGCCCTATATCACGTAACAGTCTTCAGAAAGTTTGTTGCTGATTTATGTTTTGTTTTATCATATTGCTTTATTGTTAGCTGTCTAGGACTATCAATTGTGTGTCCTATAAATTATTTAAAAAAACCAAACAAACTCAAAATAAGTGAAGAAAGAATGAAATAAGAGATGAGAAATATAGTGAAACTATGGATTATAGGATTACTTTACAAAATAAGAATCGGAATTTATTTAACATATCCTTCTTTTATGTTAGATTCTACCCTCTTTGGCCTACACCATACTTTAGAAGTAGTAATAATTGGCCTGTGTGAAATACAGATGTTACTATTTTTTTCATTTTGTAAAACTCACCTTTTATTTTCCAAAACCTCTCAGAGGAACCTTGTTAGGAAGAGTGTCACGTTCAGGGCTTCCCAAACCTATCCCGATATCACAACAACCAGTCAGGTTTTCAGGATATCTACAATGACTATGCATGAGGAATATTTTGCATTCACCAATGTATGCACATTTTTCTTACCAAAAAAAAATATCCAGGGTAGGACATTTCAATAAATGGAAAAAAACAACAAAACCTAACCCCAATAAATAGATGAACTAGGAATTTCTTTACAACAAATATTTAAGTGGAAAGGGCATAACTTTCATAGTATTAGGCTAACCATTGTGCTATTTTTCAGCTGCTTCAATAAAGCCTCTATATATTTATCATCATTGAGCTTTTGCCTCCAACCACCTTGAAATTTAAATTCAGTCTTTGTGAACAAATAAATTCAGTGAAAAACCTTGAACTTGGAAATTGATTGATATTCGCTACTTTAATTGTTTGGTTTACTCTGTACCTCTATTCTCTATAAATGAACTAGGGATTAGTGATGACGTCAGACGCTGTGGCGATATAATGAGCGTCTAGGATGTGATGGTGAGGCGAACTTCACAGAGTGTCTACATGGAAATTGATCACAAAAAATCTTTTTGAATGAGGATAAATCAAGATAAGAAGAAAGAGGCTGTTCCCTGATTTTATTTTTATTTATTTAACATTTTTCTATACCGACCTTCAAGGTTAAATACCATATCAGGTCGGTTTACATCGAACAGGGGTAGATCAGTGTAACATAACATAACAAAGGAACAACTTTTATAATTAGTGGAGGTAAAGCAGAAAAGTAAGAAAGTTACATAATAACAAGGACCATGAACTAGGAAGCTGAATTCAGCTGGAAAAAGAGAAACCTTAAGAATGTATTAAATTAAAATACTAGGAGACTAGTAACTGATGAGAATATTGAAGGGGCGAAGTTCCAAATTCAATGCTGAGTAGTTGTAGTTGTCTAGTGAAAGTTTGAAGGATCAGGGAAGGCTTGTAAGAAGAGCCAAGTTTTGAGTTTTTTTTTAAATGTTGGTAGGCACGGTTCCATTCTGAGTTCTGCAGGTAGGTTGTTCCAGATGGCTGGACCTGCTGTGGAAAAAGCTCGGTCTCTGGTAGAGATGAGTCGTGTAGCTTTAGAAGGTGGGGGTTGTAGTGCTCCTTTGTAGGTTTCTCTCATTGGTCTGTTGGAAGTGTGGAGTTTGAGTGGGAATTCGAGGTCAAGATGGAGGAAGCTATGAATTGATTTGTGAATTAGAGATAAAGCTTTGTGCAGAGCCCTGTGACTGACTGGTAACCAATGTAAATTACGGAGGACGGGCGTAATGTGGTCTCTCTGGTTGGTGCTTGTTAAAATTCTCGCTGCAGCGTTTTGTATCATCTGTAAGGGCTTGGTTGTTGAGTTGGGAAGGCCAATGAGGAGAGAGCTGCAGTAGTCAATTTTGGCAAATATTAGGGATTGAAGAACAGTCCTAAAGTCATGAAAAAATAGGAGAGGTTTGAGTCTTTTTAACACTTGAAGTCTGTAGAAGCACTCTTTAGTTGTGGTTTTGATCATATTCTTTAGGTTAAGACGGTTGTCTATAATTACTCCAAGGTCTCTCACATGAGTGTGGGTGAGAAGGTGTTTGTGATGGATCTGTGACGAGGGGTTTTCTTGGTTGGAGGAAATGAGGAGGAGTTCAGTCTTAGAGGCATTGATGACCAGGTTTAGACTGTTGAGGAGATTAGTGATGGCTTGTAAGCTGTTGTTCCAGAGTGCGATGGATTTGTTAATAGATTCTGTTATGGGAATCAAAATCTGGACATCGTCCGCATAAATGTAGTGAATAAGGTTAAGACTGGTTAACAGTTGGCAAAGGGGAAGGAGGTAAATATTGAAAAGGGTAGGTGATAGGGATGAACCTTGTGGTACGCCAAGGGAAGAATTTGTAGATGGTGATTCTTTATTGTTTATTTTGACTTTAAAACTTCTATTACTGAGGAACGACTTGAACCAATTGTGGACTGTTCCTGAAATGCCTATGTCTGAGAGGCGATTCAAGAGGATGGGGTGGTTGACTGTGTCAAAAGCCGCCGAAATGTCTAAAAGGATTAGGAGAAAGGAGTGTCCTTTGTCTAGACCCATAAGAATATGGTCAGTTAGAGATATGAGTAGGGTTTCTGTGCTGCGAGATTTGCGAAACCCATATTGGGAAGGGAAAAGTAAGTTGTGATCTTCTAAATAATCCGAGAGCTGGATGTTGACCAATTTTTCTGTGATTTTGGCTAGAAATGGTAGATTAGAGATAGGGCGGAAATTTGCCAGCACACCAGGGTCTAGGTTATGTTTCTTGAGGAGTGGTTTCAGGGAGGCGTTTTTTAGATTATCTGGGTAGAGTCCTTGAGTTAAGCAGCAGTTTATGATTTTGGTTAAGGGACCAGAGATTATATTAGGAATAAGTAGCAGTAGCTTGGAAGGAATGTTGTCCGATGGGTGGCTGGATGGTTTCTGCCTTTTAAGAATGGATTCGATCTCTTTGGTCGATATTAATTCGAATTTATCGAATTTGATTCCCTTAAGAATGTAGGTGTTATCGAATGAGGTGTTGTAGTCAGTCTTGGTAGGAAGGAGAGCAAGTGTGTTTGAAATCTTCTGCTGAAAGAAAAGGGCTAGCTCATTTGCTTTGGACTGAGCTTGTTCGTCAGGTATCGACGGTGGTAGAGACTTTGTTATTTGAGAGACATATGCAAAGAGGGTTTTTGCATCAAATTGGATGTCATGGATTTTTTTACCGAAGTATTCTCTTTTTGCTTTTAGAATGGAAGTCCTGTAGTAATGTAGTGTTCCTCTGTATGACAATAGTGTAGTGGTGGAAGGTGCTTTGCGCCATTTATTTTCTTTGTGGCGTAATTCTTGTTTTATCCGTTTGAGATCGTTGGAAAACCAAGGTTGGTTTCCTTTTTTTGTCGTGTTGCTTAGTTTTGTGATTAATGGGCAGAGTTTGTTTGCTACCTCTTCAGTGATCTTGTGCCATGATAGCACTGCTGTGTTAGGGTTGGATAGATCTAAGTTCGAGATTTCCTTGGAGAGATGTTCACTGAGGGTCTCAGAAGCACAAGGTTTCCTGAATTGAAAAGAGGAAAGGTGCTGTGGGGAGGGAGATTGTTTTTTTTGTAGTGAGGGTGGTAGTTATCAGAAAGTGATCTGACCAGGGGATAGAAGTACACACAGGTTCCGTAGAGTTAGAAAAATTAGAGTTGATAAAAATAAGGTCCAGGGTGTGTCCTGCTTTGTGTGTAGGTTTGTTTACAATCTGAGTGAATCCCATTGCACTGAGGGCTGTGAGGAGGGCGTCACAATTGGGTGGGTGGGAAGAAGCCTCAAAGTGAATGTTGAAATCTCCCATGATTATGGTGGGTGAGTCAGTGTTGACGTGTTTCACCACAGATTCTATAAGAGGGGAAGCATCTGTGTCTAATACTCCTGGGGGTGCATAGACTAGTAGTACTTGCAGCTGGTTTGATTTGAATAGACCTAGCTCAATTTTAGATTCTGACTTAATTGTATGTGGAGTTAGTCTGAGTTCTTTTTTGGTGGCTAGTAACAGACCGCCTCCTCTCTTTTTTTGTCTGTGAATTGTAAAAACGTCATATTTGTGGGTGGGTAATTGGTTGATTAGGGCAATGTCCGAGTTTTTTAGCCAGGTTTCTGTGATAGCACAGACGTCTGGGTTACAGTCCAAGAGATAGTCGTTGAGGATGTGAGTCTTTTTTGTCAGAGATTGAGAGTTAACTAGTGTTACTGAGAGGAGAGATAATCCTAGGAACTGAGTCAGCGGATTGATCATGATTGGAATGAGAGATCTAGGAGTTCTTACTGGAGGTACCAGAGTCAGAGCTGGAAGCATGCTGCGGTGTAATCGATGGTATCTAATTGGAATATGTTGGGCTAGCATGTTGGAGAGTCTTGCTGGATGTGGGGGAGGCTGAATGAGAGCTGGGTGGATGATGAAGAGTCTTGACTGACGGTGAGGAGGCTAGAATGAATGTTGGAATGGCTGCTGGTGTGAATGGGTGAAAGGTGGCTTTATTTCAGACAGCAGAATCTGTTAGCCCAGTAACTTTGCAGTCAGCAACAATTTATTAATTTATTAAGGTTATAGATTTAGATTCTTCCCTGGATAGGGCTCGGGGCTTCCTCGGGGCTTTACGAAGGGGCGAAACAAAGGGGCAGGCCCTTTGATGTAGGAAGTGATTGCTTCTGAAACGTGGACTGTATTGGTTTAGTCCTCTAAGGGGTAGATTTTATAAATTTACGCACGCGAACAAAAGTACGCGTATCTTATAAAATCCGGGGTCGGCGCGCGCAACGGGGTGCACATTTGTGCAACCTGTGCACGCCGAGCCCGGCACGCGCTGCCTGTTCCCTCCGAGGCTGCTCCGAAATTGGAGCAGCCTCGGAGGGAACTTTCCTTCCGCCTCCCCTCACCTTCCCCTCCCTTCCCCTACCTAACCCACCCCCCCGGCCCTATCTAAACCCCCCCTTACCTTTGTTGGCAGATTTACGCCTGCCGAAAGCAGGTGTAAATCTGCGTGTGCCAGCGGGCTGCTGGCGCACCATCACCCGACCCGGGGGGCTGGTCCGGAGGCCTCGACCACGCCCCCGGGCCGGCACCACACTCCCGGAACCGCCCCTGACCCCAGACACGCCCCTCCCGCCCCTTTTACGAAGCCCCGGGACTTACGCGCGTCCTGGGGCTTCGTAAATTCAGGCTTTTCACTGAATTTATTTGTTCACAAAGACTGAATTTAAATTTCAAGGTGGTTGGAGGCAAAAGCTCGATGATTATAAATATATAAAGGCTTTATGGAAGTTGCTGAAAAATAGCGCAACAGTTAGCCTAATACTGTGAGAATTGTGCCCTCTCCACTTATATATTTGTTGTAAAAAAAAAAAAAATTCCTATTTCATCTATTTATTGGGGTTATGTTTTGCACATTTTTCTTATCCATAATCTTGGTGGATATCTTAAAACCAGACTGGCTGCAGGGTCATCAGGACAGATTTAGGAAAGTCTATAAAATTATTTCATACTGACTGAAACTAATTTGTATGTGTTGGCTGTGATGTTACAAATGATGTCTTTCACAATGTACAAAGCATTTGGAGGACACTTGTGGCAGTGTTTCAGACCTTGTCTGTTCCCAGGGAACTTAAAGCAGCTGAAAAATTCCACAAAGAGAGGCTTAGTCTAATTTTTAAGCGTGAGGTTTACCACCTGCTTTGTGTGCTTGTGAAAGATCACACAGAGGGCGCTGCTTCAGTAGCTCCCAAACTGTGTGGCCTTTTATATTGAGCATTTTTCAAAGAGACAGAAAATGGGAAAACCCTTTAGTACAGCTGGCTGCATGAGTCCTGGAATACTTGCAGCGTAAGTTCACTGAGCCTCAAAAACTAAAAGCTGCGTGAAACAGCAAGCAGCAGTTTGGGGTCCTGTATCTTGGACAGTCGGCTTTTCTTTCTTATACCAGTAAAGGAGATAAAAAAAAAAAGGTTCTATAGATTTTACTATGAGTCTCTTAGCTCAGTGTTTCCCACCCTCCTCCTGGGAGTATGCCAAATATGCATGAGATAGATTTGCATACCCTAGGTCTTCCAGTTTATGCAAATGAATCTCATGCATATTCTTTGTGGCAGTCCTGAAAACCCAATTGGTTAGGTGTGCTTCCAGGAGGGGAGTGGGAAACGCTGAGCTAAGATACTCATGGTATACATAACCTATAGAACGTCTCTATCTCCCTTGCTGGCTTAAGAAGGAAAAGCCGACTGTCCCGGGTACAGGAACCAGAAACTGCTGCTGATTGTGCCTCTATTATGATGATTCCATGTGATTAGCTCATAATTTTTGCTGGGAGATAAAAAAAAAAATAAAATAAAGAAGAATGCAGGCAGTTTGTTAATCACCTCTTTTTTTTTTTTTTGGCACAATCTCTTCAGCAGTCAGAGTTATGAATATTAGTAAATGGGCTGTTCTCATTCTTGGGGGAAATGGAAGGGTGGGGAGGGAAGGCAGGTATATATAGGTAGAGGTAAGCTTTGGAATGATACGCAATAGCCTCCCCACCCCACGCAGTATAAAATGTGGGTTCCTTTGTAGTGTAGTAGCCCCCCAACTCATGGATTTGAACATGTTATACGCGGGATGTTTAAACTGGAGACCAGTCTAAATCCGTAACCAAATGTTTCTTTCGCTTTCTTAAGAATATGCTGGTTGCTACACAGTGCCATGTGCAGAAAGAAGCTACTTATTTTTCCTTTTTCCAACACATATCTTCTTGCAGCCATCTTGAGAATATCCCTGTGTTCGCTCCTTTAGGTTCCTTGTGTTCCTAAGATACCAGATGTATTACGGTTATCCACTAGAAACCTATTTGGAATATCCAATCCTTATTGCACAAGGTAATATTTCTTTTTTTTTTATTTAGCATTACAGATTTTGTATTTAGTAACAGGTGAAATCATTATAGTAATGCCAGTAACCTTATTTTTCTTATTTTACCAGATTGTATTCTCTTGCTGTTTGTGTTTTATTACACTGGCGGTGTAAATCAAGTTTTGCCTTACATAATCGTGTATCCTTTTTGTGTTCGTGATTGTTTTACTACTCTTAAGTACAAGTTGTTTGTTTTTCATCAGTATTATTCTGTTATATAGTACTTATGTTTTTAATTCTGTTTGATAATGAATGTTTTTCCTTCAACACTAGTGAAAATAGTGATTTTTCACTGATTGATAAATAAAATGTCTGCCAGTTTACTGGTAGGTGTTTTGAGTCACATCTTGTTTGTAGATAATCCATGTTCTGTCCTTGTACATGAATTTAAAAAAAACCACAGATGTTTTTTTATTAAATTGAAGAATGATAGAATTGGATGGGCATTAAGATAAACTAAAAAGACTAACATCCCCTTTTTGCACAAAATATACAAGTGTTCCTTAATACCAACAAAATAGAGGATGTGATTGTTTCATGAAATAGTACTGCTAACAGCGCAGTTTCTTTCTGTATATAGAAATATTACATTACTGTAAGCAACCTGTATGAACTTAAATACTGAAAAATGAGTTGTATATTTAATTTGCGTCATCTGAGTTGCAGACAAGAAGAGAGATACAAGTAAGCGAGCTATATACAGTGTATAGGTGCTTGAGAAGCGTAAGTGTAACCTAACAGGTACAACGGATGGCAGATCCTTTTACCCAAAATGTTTAGAATCTAGATGGAGCTTGACAGTTTGGATAAGATGCATGGAGGATGGGATGAGTCGTGGAGGATGCTTTGAGGTATTAGTAAGCTTTGGGGAAGTCTTGGACTGTGGGTTTGTAGAAAAGATTACGACAGAAGACTGAGAGAAGCAATAATGGAGGCAAGACCAAGGAAGAGGAATCATCAGAGAACAGGGGGCAGCTACTGTACCTACGCCTACAGATGTCCTGCTTAGAGATGGGACAGATTCCGCTGTTGGGACAGATCCCATTGAAATGAAGGGGTCAGATTAATTCTGTCTAGAACCGCAGCATTCAGGGGAGGGATTTCTGGAAGTATAAACTGATTGCTAGCAGGGTCCAGTTGGTATTTCCCGTATGAAATATCATACTCAATGTTCTAGTCCCAATCCCCCTGCCATTTCAGGGAAAGACTCTCTGGGCTAGAAAGGAGCATGTCTGGGTTAGGAGAGACACCACTTTGTAACAGATTGTCGTTAAATTAATGGCCTCTAAATCTTGTATATTAAACTACATAAACCAAATTAGCGGGCCAATACAGTACAGTGCGCTCCGGAGCGCACTGTTAACCTGCAATTGGACGCGCGGTTTCCCTTACCCCTTATTCAGTAAGGAGCCGAAAACACGCGTCCAACCCGCCGAACCTAAAAGGGCCCTCAACATGCAAATGCATGTTGATGGCCCTATTAGGTATTCCCGCGCGATTCAGAAAACAAAATGTGCAGCCAAGCCGTACATTTTACTTTCAGAAATTAGCGCCTACCCAAAGGTCAGCGCTAATTTCTTCGGGCACTGGGAAAGTGCACAGAAAAGCAGTAAAAACTATTTTTCTGTGCACCCTCCAACTTAATATCATGGCGATATTAAATCGGAGGTCCCGAAGGGTAAAAAAAGTAAAAAGAAAATTTTAAAGTCGGCTGGCGGCTGTTGGGTTGAAAACCGGACGCTTAATTTTGCCGGTGTCCGGTTTCAGAGCCCGTGGCTGTCAGCGGGCTCAAGACCTCACGCTGGCAAAATTGAGCATCGGCTGTCAAACCCACTGACATCTGCCGCTCTGGGCCAAAAGGAGGCGCTAGGGATGCTCCTTTTGCTCGTTTCTACCGCCGGACCTAATTTAAATACTGAATCGCACGCACAGGCGAGTGACCTGTGTGCTCGCCGGGAGAGCGGGCGTTCGCCTGCTCTCCCATGGACTTTACTGAATTGGCCCGTAGGACATTTCTATTATATGCGCTATTTTAAAAAATGTAAGATGATTTCCAGAAACAGTTTTAAAAATTACTATCTGCACATTTTCTTTAAATTCTGTTTGTTTTAAGAGTACAAATAACTATTATTTATTTATTTTGATTTTTTCGTGTTCTAATTTTCAGCCCTTCAAAGTACATTACATTCAGGTACTGTAGATATTTCCCTATCCCCAGATGGCTTTACAATCTAAGTACCTGAATCGTTAAGAGGTTTTTCCCATAGACACAAAATGGGAGAAAAGCCTTAATGAATCTGGCCCTAAGTTGGTACTAGATGACACACATGTATATTCCTCGGAGGCCCCATATGAATTGCCCTCCCGCCGTTCTGAGCCCTAGTATAGTCTTACTCAGCCCCATCCAAGGCTGCCCCTCCCCACCCCCTGAAGCCCCATGAGCAGCATAGCCACCCATGGAAATTCCACTGAGGCTCCTGTTGCCCTTCCCTCCAGTCCCAGCACAGCCTGTTCCCACCCCTGCAGCCCCATTCTTAGCATAGCCTGCTTTCACCCCCCCCCCCCCCCACTCTAGCCTCAGCATAGTCTTCCCTCTCCCAGCCCCTCCTCCCAAACACAGCACAGCCTGCCAGGGCCAATGCTTCCAATAGGCAAACTAGATGTTCATCTAGAGTGCCAACATTTTGGAGGTGGCAAAATCCTGCTAGCACAAGGCCTCTAGGGGTGCTCTACCAAAGCCAATGCCAAAGGAAAGAGAATTGTGCTAGAGCAGGGGTGGGCAATTCCAGTCCTCGAGGGCCACAAACCTGTCGAGGTTTTAGGATATCCTAATGAATATGCATGACATAGATTTGCATACAACTGAGGCAGAGTGCATGCAAATCTCTCTCATGCATATTCATTAGGGATATCCTGAAAACCAGACTGGTTTGTGGCCCTCGAGGACCGGAACTGCCCACCCCTGTGCTAGAGCCGCTTCCCCCCAGTAGAAGGGAGCGCTATGCTGTAGTTGTTGCTTATAGCTAAATTGGGGGAGGGGGTGCATGACCAAAGCTTTGCCTACGGTACCAAATACTCTTGCATCGGCCCTGCAGCCTGCTTCTGATCAGCCTGAACCCAGCCACTCTAGCCTCCATATATCAGACTTATTCTCTGAGGGTTTGGAGCTCTTTTCACAGAGCGCACACATATAACCTTGACCCAACAGTCATATATGTGGCACTCAGTGCAAAGGTCTGAATAGCTCCTCTCTCACTGTCTGCATCTTAATTTTATTCAATTGTTAGTGATTTCAAATTTCTAAGGGGATAGGGATATTCAAACTAATCTAAAGTACTTTTTAACCTGTTGGTTTATTTTATATTTGTCAGTGATCCTTCAGAGACTACACTTACTCTACGTATAACTACCCAATTACACACCTTATTGACCCTTATTTTGAACTAATTTCCTATTGTTTTGTATTGAAATTTAAAGGAAATGGTATTTTGGCACATGCCTTCTGATTCTGTGCTGCTGGAAAGAAGGGAGATGTAGAAGCTGGGCTATGGGAGCTGAAGCCTGGATTGCTCATGGTGTCCTCTAGAGCAGTGGTTCTCAATCTTTTTTTTGGCCGGGACACACCTGACAGATGGTTCTTACATGCGTGACACACTGAACATGTGACCGTCATGGGGCTATATGTAAACATACACTCTACATCCACGGGAATCCCCTTGACCCCAGACAATGGGTCAGAACAGAACTAGGTCAGTACCCATACAACTCACCATACAAAAAAGATGTTCTAGTGCCATCTCAGTAAAAGCAAAACAAACTCCCTTTACTACCAGGTACAATAGCCTTCCTTATGAAAAGACAGTAATTTACCACTAATGCATATCCTATTGAGAAAACACAACAAATAAGATTGATACAAATGCCTACATGCTAGTAAAATATCTCACCTCGGTCACACACAAAGCAGACCTTCACTAAGGACAGAAATACCACAAATTATAAGTTTGGAGACAGAAACTAGAATGGAAAACCAAAAAAGCCATGCTGCATGCAGTGCAAACCTGGAGAAATAGAAACAAAAATAGCACCTAACATAGTCCCAGGATCTGCAATAATGCACACAAACTAATCTGCACAAAGTTACACCTGCATTATGGAACACACTCCAACAGTAACAACCCTATCTATGAAAAGGTAACACTACAAATATTAAACCAGGCCCTAAACACCAATATACTTCCTTCTAGGAAAACAGAATAAGCCAAGCTGCTATAGAGCCCCATGCAGAAATAATTGTAAAACTATACTAATAAATGTTTCAAAACAGCTGATGAACAGAATAACATCCAACAATTAAAAACTCATAAAAATTATTTAAAAATTGTCCAAATACCAATTACATATTTCAAAACAGACAGATTGCATAATACCCAATAATTAAAAAGGCAGTCAATCAAGAAAAATAAACTTAAAAAGACACCTTTACTTACCATCTCCAGCAACTCTCCTACTCCTTTCTCTTGCAGGCCAAAGCACACACCAGAAGCAGCAGCGCCTGCTGAAGTTCTGTCCTCATGATCCTCTTCTTAGGGCCAGTCACTCACTCACACCCACATAACCCAACTTAGACTCCATGACCAGTCTTGGTCTCTCACGCACACACCAGTCAGCTCCCTGACCAGTCTCTCTCTCAATCACACACATGCTCTCTTATATACAAGCTCAAAATCACACACACATACTCTCGCATCCACTCACACCCACACCCACTCCCAGCCCTCACCCAGGCTCCTATTCACACCCACACTCCCATTCTCACATGCATGCACCGGGCATCACCGCCAAACCTCTTCTTCCTTCGCTGCAGAGATGGGCTCCAGTTCCACTGCGGCTTTACTCCAGTGGGACTTCTTTTTCGCCACCTCAGGGATGGGCTCCCCTGGTGGTCTTGCTTGGCCAGGGTCAGACTTCCTCTTCGCCACGATGGGGAAGAGCTCCCATGGCACCTTGCTTCATCGGGTCGGCTTCCTCTTCACGCCACTGGGATGAGCTCCTGTGGTGGGCTCTCTTCCACACTGCCACCCCTCCCAACCCCCCCACCCTATGCTATGACCCTTCTTCCTGTCTCACTGGCCAGAAGCTTCCTCCCTTTTTTTCTACTCCACTGGCAGGTAAAAAAGGAGGAGGCTTCTGATTGGCCTGCGCGGGGGCTGGAAAAATGGAAGAAGCTTGCCATTGGCCTACGGGGGCAGGGAACGGGGAAGCACAACTGGGGCAGTGGGACACTGTGAGCCGTGACACACCTGCCGGTTGTTATTATTTAGGAGAGTTGTGGATGGATCCTTGGACCGGTGGCAGATGACCACGCCCCCAGGGGAAGATCCCAAGAGGGACCACCGGTCAGGCTCAGAGTTAGGAGACAGACACACACTAGTTCTTTTATTAGACAGTATTACTGAACCACCAGAGGTGGCAAGTAGTGAGTTGGAATGACCGACTGGGCTGTAGTCCCCTCAGATACTGGAACAGCGATCCCTGGAGGCTGAGCTGTAGAGAAACTGAAATATAGTGAGTAGGCAGGGTATGCAGAGTTCATGGAACAGAACCTGATGGTAACACTCACACAATGTCTCATAGAGCCCAGGAGCTGGAATGAATTAGGCCCTCGAGGAGCAAGTACCTGGTTCCAGGGAAAGCTCTGAGAGAGCGATGGTAACTCACAGATGTAGTAGGCAGCAATGACTTCCAGGCAGAAGTGAATTCCGAAGAAGTCCGGGAACGAGAGCCCTCGAGGAACGAATACCGGTTCCAGACTGCAATCTACAAAGTAAGAGAGAGACTGAGGCCCCCGAGGAGCGGGTACCCCTGGTAAGTCCGAGGAGGCAGAGTAGCGTAGATAGAACGAATCCTTATCCTTGCTAACTCGAGTTGTTAGCAATTCAGAGACCTTTAAATTTCTGAAGCGGATGACGTCATCTCAGGGGGATGCCCCTGAAGTTCGCACCACTTCTGGTACTTGAGGTGGGGCCGCGCTGAGCGTGCGCCCGCCCCTAGACATCAGTTCAACATGGTGGATTGCTGTCCAGGGGGACGCCGGACGAGGACAGCCGAAAGAACGCCGCGGCAGCCAGCCTTCCATCAACCCCCGGAGGGAGTCCGCCAATGCAGTAAGGTGGGCGGAGTGGAGACGTCGGGCAGCGACGGTCGCAACACTGGTTGAGAATCACTGCTCTAGAGACCTCTGTTATGGCTACTGGAAGAAATATGCAGATGAGTTTTCTGGTCCTCTGCTGCTAGAAGTGTGGAGGCTGTGAAAAATCAAAACTAGATAGCTCACGTTGTCCTTTGCTGGAACAAGTTTGCAAATGAACTTTCTAGTTCTCTTGTGCTAGAAAGAGTGGCCAGGGGTTGTGGAAATTGAAACATAGGCAGCTCATGGTGTCCTCTGCTGGGAGAAAAATAAAAATGAGGTTTCGGGAGGAAGTGACTTCATCTTCCTGGATGGCAGCATGAAACAATCGCTACGCTCAGATGCTTTACAAATCTTGATTTAAACTATAGATGCATCTAATACTGCGCTTACAATCTGAAACGGAGGACGAGCATAATATACATTCATGGCAACTCGGAAAACAATTGAAATAAAGCACTTATTTGAAGCGGGCAATACATCTGGGAAACTCACAAGTCACATTCAGTTTTGTTACCACAAGAGAAACTAAGCTTACCTTCTCACCCGAAGGCACCCCAAATGAGAGCAATGTCCACCTCACTGGCTCATCTTTTGCAAGTACCACCAATAGACATATGCAAGGCGGCGACGTGGTCTTCATTACATACGTTCACGTCACACTACCGCCTAGACCAACAGACGTCGAATGACGCCAACCTAGGGAAGGTGGTTTTTATAGACAATATCTTCCTGATCTACAACTGACTATCCACGCTTTGGATCACGCAAAAAAAAAAAAAAGAGGAAGAGGACAAAGAGTCTGCGTACGAAGTGCTGTAACTGCGTGATCGGGAGCTTAGGACTCCCATGACAGCATGGCTAACTCAGCCCTGCTATCAACGGGGGAAAAGCAAGTTTGCTTACCGTAAACGGTGTTTCCGTAGATAGCAGGATGAATTAGCCATGCTGACCCACCCACCTCCCTGGATAGTCAAACGAGTTCTTAACCATCTGCTACATCACAGACTGAGGAGAGACTGTGTTTTTTCTGCGCGGGAAGGCACGCGCAGCCGTACAGAACAAAGCTCTGTTTCTACTACAAAGCTCCGCCTCCTGGGCCCTGATGGACAGTTCCCCATGACACATGGCTAATTCATCCTGCTATCTACGGAAACACCGTTTACGGTAAGCAAACTTGCTTTTATCTGATCAGAATTGTATTAAAGGTTTACCTATGAAAGGTTTTATTACAAATATTGTTCATAAGATACTGTATGGGAACCCAAGCAATATGCTTAAACATGAAAAAGATTGGGTAGCGGACCTAAGATACACTATGTATGAGGACAATTGGGGGGAGTATAAGATGGCAAGAACGCAGTCTTCAATTGTTTCTTTAGTTGAAATTTCATATAAAATTTACTTTAAATGGTATTATACCCCAGTCAGATTGAAGACCTTATTTCTAACCATGACTGGACTGTTTGGAGAGAATGTGGACACCAAGGATCAATGGGACATGTTTGGTGGACCTGTCCCCAAATTATAAATTATTGGGAGTTGAGAGAAAGACCCACTAGTTTTTTCTCAGCGTCTGTTGACGGGATGCTGAAATGGACTGACCATGTATTGACACAGATTTTGTTGGCGGCGAAGTGCGCTTTGTAGATTGTTAGTTTTTGCTCATCCAATTTTCTACTGCTATTCTTCTGAAAGCCTCTGTTGTAAGAATTCATATACAACCACTACATTCTCCCCAAGACCTGTACAGCTACTGAAGCTCTACTTTGCATACACGCCTTACTAGTTTGTACCTTAACTGCAGCTAAGATTTATTGCAGGATGGCATATTATAGGTCTTCAAAGCCGGATATTGGATCTGGCTATGGTAAGTATGGTATTTTAATTTGAAGGTGAGAACCTAGAAAAGTATGATTTGTTGTACAAATTATTCTATTAAAAAAAAAAGCTAGAGCAAGCTTTTCTTTCCACAAAATACGGGAATAATTTAGAATTATCAAATAGATTCATATATTTTTAGTATGGAAGATCATGCAGAATATCTACTTATTTTCATGCAAGACTGTGAAATAAAGGAAAATGGTAAATGAATGAAATTGGTCTGTTAATTACTGCAATACTGTACTTAAAAACACATGTCTTGAATTTCCATTTGTAGGAAAGTAGTCAAGTCATGCTCTTATATCCTGACCTTCTACCCTGGAAGCTGGGCAATAGCCAGACTCTTACGTTTTGGCTTTTGGTTCACTCTTTGTATGGGCACTACTATAATTTTGTTTTTAGTGAAGAGCTCACAATCCCATAAACCATTAAGTTTTCATGGAAAGCATTGTAGATGACTCAAAATTCCTTCCAAGCCAGCTATTTCTATTTGAATATTGTATCACCCTAACTTGTTTTCCATCACGCATTTATATTAGTAATAGTTCCCTATTGTTAGTACCTAAGCAGGTAACCTCATCTCTGGCTTTTCTCACCAAAACATGGATTGATTTGATATGCACGTTTTTCTCTAGACATTACTACTACAATATATGTATAGTTCAACAGAAATATTTCCAAAAAATGCAAAGTAGATATATATTTTCAGCTAATATCATCAGCAATCATGTTTAAAGTTAAAGAAAACCAACAAAGTAATTAGATAGAAATGATACCTTTTGAATAGCTACTGAATATTTAAAGTTGTAAGCTTTTGAAATGACTTAAGATCCTACATCTCCTCCACCCCTTATAGTCTGGTTTAAAATAATAGAAAATTAAAAACAGCTGCAATTAACTGAAAATAGAACAAACAGTGGCAACTAGCTTCATTATCTTCCATTCCCTCTTATCTCTCCTCTGGGATTCATCTTGTGGCTCTACATGGCACATGGATCAGTCTCTTGCCAGGGGCTCAAGGGGCTGCAGTGTCAGGTGCCAGATACTCTGTCTTCTTTTGCATTCCATGTCCTGTAATTCATTAACCGAAGTTTCTTAGTATCCAGTCAGATGAATCCGAACAAGTAGGTTATGCATTCCTACTAGCAGATGGTGATGGAGCAAACTGATGTCACAGGTTATACACCCCTGCAGTTACATCAACCTGCCTGTAATCTCCGTTTCCCACCAGATGGTAGATGTGCATCTCCCCACTGGGGATTGCTTCATTTTAAAATAAAGGAGAATTAAGGATAAAATTTGCCTTGCTTTCCTGCGGTAAAACCAAATGGTCCCTCCCCTAGTTGAGAATTCCTGAGGTGATTTCTGTGATCCCTCAGATGCGTGCCTTGGTCCAGTAGTTGGTTTTGCCAGTGTGGAGTTAGTTGCTTGAGCAGCAGGCAGCGGGTCAGGAAGCAGAGTTGGCAGTGACAGTACATGCCCTCTCCCCCCCACAGCCGGAGACAGTCTCTGTGCTCAGCCAGGTACAGCTGAGCTCCTGTAAATTAAAAAAAAAAAAATACAGAGACTTAACAGGAGGTTTTTTGTTGAACAGGGTTTTCTCCTCCCCGGTCTCAGTGCGCTGGTCTGACATTTGTTCCGCTTCGTGGGAGGTCGAAGGATGTGGGCAGCCTGACAGGTTGAGCAGCCTTCTTAAGTTGGTTCCACTCCAAGGCTTTCGCTGCACGCAGTGTGGTAGGCCACAATGGCTTTTTGTGTACGGCTGCCCTCCTCAGGATTGTCAGTCCAACATGTGCGTTTTGCTGTGCGACCAGGTTGTGCACCCAGTTTTTGGGTGCACAATGGGGCCTTGTAGTCTGTGCGCCCACGTTAAGCGACGTGTAGTGGCTGCACACTTACTAAGCGCGCAGTACTACTTATACACTTAAGTTTTTCATGTGTTAATTTTTGCCACCTAGGTGTGTGCGCCTATGTGTTGGATGCATAATTTCTAGGCGCCTAGTTGAGCGCCTGTCTAAAAAAAACAAAACAAAAACAGACACACGCCTCCGGCCGCCACTCAGCGTTGCTTTGGCTATCATGGCGCCTGTGCCTAAGAAGCCTAAGTTCTTTCTCTTTGCACTGCTTGTTTATATACGTACATTTCAGACAGGAGTGCACGCTAATTTGTGCCAGCATGTTTGGAGGCTCAACGTGAATTGTCTTCCTCTGATTTCACAAAGCCTGGTTCTTCCCAGCTGACTGTGGATCTGCGTAAAGACGATTCAGGTGGGAGCGCCTGATTTTGGAATCCCCTAACTGGTACCTCAGCAGGGGAAGGTAGCTCAGTGATTTATACCTCAGGACCCTCCCGGTCTGGTTGCTTCTACTTTTTCATGGGGTTGCAGTCCTTTCTTCAGGCGCAGTCCTCGGCCCAGTCCCATGCTCCTAGAGCAGAGGCACAGGGGAAAACCTGCCTGGATTCTTTGTTGGGTGCCGTAAAACTCTGGAGTGGCAGCAGGTCTCTGGATGGAGATCCAGATGGCACGGATGATGACGCCGATCCTGCCTCTCTTGAGGATGGTGAAAATCCCCTGGATTAGAACCATATGGAACTATGGTATGGTTCTTTCATAGAGTTGAATTGCCAGCTCTTATTTCCCAGACCTAAAAAATGCTTGGAGTTCCTGCGGCAGATTCAGTGTCTAAGCCAAGAGAAATTCAGTTTTTTGTTTCCTTGCATAAAGCCTCTTGTTTTTTCCCTGTGATGGAGGCCATTCAAGAACTAATTCATGTTGAGTGGGGCGCCCCAGTGGCTATTTTCAAAGGGGCTTGGGTTTTGGAAAGCTTGTACCCTCTGGATCCAGTAGTAAGAGAGCACTTATATTTTTCCCAAGATGAAAATGCACTCGTGTGTGCAGTCTCCAAGCAGATTACCCTTCCTATGGAAGGAAGAAGCGGCCTGAAGAATGCCTATGCTAAGAAGATTGAGACTATCCTTAAACGAGCATTTGAAGCAGTGACAGTTACCTTGCAGATCCTTCTTGTTGTTCCCTGATGGCCGCTCTTGTTGCTTCACTCTTTGGAGGTTGATGACTCTGGGGTAAACTCCAGGGCAGTGCAACCAACTGTAGCCTTTTGGTGGAAGCAGGCTGTGATTGGACCACACTTCAGCCAGAGGGGGTGGCTTCCATAGTAGCGGCCAGGCATCAGTTATGGTTGAGAAATTGGTCGGCTGATGCGACCTCCAAGGCTAACCTCATCAAATTGCCCCATACAGCTCTATTTTGTTTGGTTGTGAGTGGAGAGAAAACTGGCCAGTAAGTGGGGCGAATCTTGGTTCCTTGTTTGCTGGAGGATAAGAAGCAGGTGCAGCATTCCCTTCACATGAGAGGGTGTGCTAGAGCAGTGGTCCCAACCTTTTTTGCACCAGGGACCGGTTTCAAGCAAGACCATTTTTCCATGGCCCGGCGGGGCTTTGATCATATGGGGCGGGGTTATGGAGGGGGTTGGATTTAGTGCACACTTATCATTTAATTATGACATTTATAATGTGAATGTGACTCAACTCACCATAGGTTCAGAATGAGTGGGAGCACCAGGCTTGTTTCCCTTGTTTTCCAAACTTCACACCGCTCTCCTCCATCTGATGCCTTCCCTCATGACCTCCCCTGGCTGTGAGCAAACCCCAGGAAGACACCCATTCATTCTCATACACAGACACACCCCCAGGCAGACTCCCATTCATACACATGCACACACTAAAGGCAGAGACCCCTCTTTCTTTTGCCAGCAACCTCAGAGCCTCTCTCATCCTCTGCTGCCACTGTCTGCTGCCGTGTGGCTATTGGGGAGGTGCTGATTGCTGCTATTGGCACTGAAGCCCATTCTGCTGCCGCCTCTGTGCAGGCCCCGTGGGCTTCCAGTTCCTCCATGCTGATCTCGTACATTGTGAGTTCCGCATAGAGAAAGTGCTACTCTTGCACATTCCCAAAGATTACATGTGTCAATCAGTAAAAAGTAATTTTTTTTTTTTACATTTGCTGTCTGATCTTAGTTTTCTAATCGGTTGGTCACAGGCTTTTTTTTCCACCTTCCCTTTCTTATTTTTTTTGCCAATTCCTTTTATATTGTCTTTTTTTCTATTTCTTTTCTCTCCATCTGTCTTCTTCCCTCAAACACAGTCAGGTTCTCATTCTCACATGCTTTCTCTCTCTCTCACACACACACATACAGGCTCTCACTCTCACATGCTCTCTCTCATACAATCATTCATACACACAGTCTCTCACTGGCACATGCTGTCTGACTCTCACACACACAGGCTCTCTTCTCACTCCCACATGCTGTCTTGCTCAAACAGGCTCTCACTGTCACATGCTGTCTCTCACACACACAGAGGCTCTCACATGCTTTTTCTCTGCAAACATTCAGGTCTTCACTCCCACACACAGTTTCTCAACTCACTGTCACACACAATCTCTCAACTCATCTCATACACGCACACACACTCTACAGGCCCTCAGCCTCTGGGCCTCTTCTTTACGGGTCGCCACAGAATGGGCTCTGCAGCGGCCCTGGTCTTCTCGGGCCCGCGCTCCTCTTCTGCACGCGGCTGATGCTCCTCCTCCTTCCTGCCCGCGCAGCTCTGGCAACATTTTTCTTCCGGGGCCGCACGGGCAGGAAGGAGGAGGAGCATCTGCTCGTTTAGATGCGACCTTTTTCTTCGGGCCGTGGTGACGTGAGCTCCACCACAGCCCTGCTAATCTTCTTGCTGTGTGTATCCGGCACCACAGCACAGCAGTAGTTTAGTGCTGGTCTGAGGCGGTGCCGCAGACCAGCAAAAAACCCCCAACGGGCCCGGTCCTGGTCCGCGGATCGGTGGTTGGGGACCCCTGTGCTAGAGGATCCAAGCATTTGTGACCCTGTAGAGGAGCGTCCTTCAGAGGACTCGACCTTTCGGTGGGTCTCAGTCCTTTCGTCCCCGACAACCCAGAAGAGGTATAGTCTCAGGTAGTGGAACTCCCGAGCCTCCCAATGAAGGTTTACCAACCCAGCTCCGGGTCACAGAAGATAGGGGGCACCTCTGTCTCTTTTATCAGAGGTGGGCGAAATTACATCGGATCAGAGTGTCTTGGAAGTGATATGAGAGGAATATGCGCTGGGTTTTCGCAGTGTTTCTGGGAGTGTTCATGGTCTTCCTGCCACTCACCACAAAAAAAAAAAAAAAAAAAAAAAACAGTAAGTGGAAACTGCATTGGCAAAGCTCCTCAGTATGAGGACTGTGATTCCCACAGGGTGATTCTCCATTATTTCATTGTGCCAAAGAGGACCATCCTGGACCTCAAAGGCATCAGTCATCTGCAAGTGAAGCATTTTTGCTTGAAGACATTGCGCTCTGTGATAATAGCCGTGCAGTTGAGGGAATTTCTTACGCCTCTGACAGATCCACAGAAGTATCTCCACATTCCCATCCAACTTGAACATCAACGCTTCCTGCGGTTCGCAGTTCTGGAACGCCACTGCTCCCAAAACCTGTTCCAAGGTAATGGTGGTAGTTGTGGCACAGTTGAGAAAGGATGGACTCCTAGTACACCCATTGGGATGACTGGTTGATTCGTGCCAAGTCACTGGAGAGAGAGCTGACTGGTGATGCACAGGTGATTTCCCTGTTGCGGGAGCTTGGCTGGGTGAGCTTACTCAGTTGCTGGAATACCTGGGGATTAAGTTCGACATGAAGCAGGCCAAGGTGTTCTTGCCGAAAGCTTGAATTCAGAAGTTGCTAGCTCAACTTGGTCTGTTGTTGAATATTTTCCCCTGACCGTATGGTTTTACCTGCAGATCCTTGGCTTAATGGCGGCGACCTGGAAGTGGTGTTGTGGTGAGAGTGCATATGTGTCCTCTTCAGCACTACCTGCTGTCTCGGTGAAATCTGCAATCTTGGGACTATTCAATTCGGCTCCACCTGCTGGTCTTCTCCCAACTGCAGTGGTGGCTGCAGGCGGATCATCTATGGAAGGGAGCTTCACTATCCCCTCCGGACTGGCTAGTCCTGACAACGGATACGAGTCTCCTTGGTTGGGGAGCTCACTGTCAGGAGCTGACGGCACTGGAGTGCAGAGAGTCTCTCTGGAACATCAGTTGCCTGGAGGCCAGGGCGGTCCGGTTAGCATGTTTGCAGTTTGGTGACAGGCTGCAGGGTTGCTCGGTCCGCATAATGTCAGACAATGCAACGACTGTGACAGGAAGGTACCAAGAGCCAGAAAGTGTCGCAGGAAATAGACAATCTTATGGAATGGGCAGAAGTGCATCTGCAGATGATAGCACATTGCAGGCTAAGACAATGTCAGAGCAGATTTTCTCAGCAGGGAGAGTCTGAACTCAGGACAGTGGGCATTGTCAGATGAGGCGTTTCAGCTGATTTGGGATCACTGGGGACTTCCATTCCTGGACATGTTGGCGACTTTGTGCATTGCGTAAGTTTTGCAATTCTTCAGCCACAGAAGAGATCTGAGGTATTTGGGGATCAATGCCCTAGTGCAGGAGTGGCCGGAAGACAAGTTGCTGTATGCCTTTCCTCCATGGCTCATGTTGGGCAGATTAATTCGAAAGATCGAATGCCACAGAGGGATGGTGCTCTTGATTGCTCTGGATTGGCCCAGGAGACTGTGGCATGCAGATCTGTGAAGGCTCCTGGTGGATTCGCTTCTTCGACTTCTGGCACACAGGAACCTGTTGCAGCAGGGTTCTGTCCTTCATGAAGATCCAACTATATTTTGTCTAATGGTATAGCCCTTGGACAGGGCTCACTTGCTGAAACATGGATATCTGCGCAGTGAGCTCTGCTTTGCTAAGAGCTATAAAGTTTCCATTTCCTTTGCCTATGTGCGATTTGGAGAATGTTTAAGGCCTGGTGTGAGAATCGCGGTACTCTTCCTTGTTCGGTCAAGATACGTTCATTTTGGAATTTATGCAGGATGGCTTGAATAAAGGTTTGGCCCTTTATTCCTTAAGGGGCGGATTTTCAGAGCCCTGCTCGCGTAAATCCGCCCAAAACCAGGCGGATTTACGCGAGCAGGGCCCTGCGCGCCGGGAAGCTATTTTACATAGGCCTCCCGGCGCGCGCAGAGCCGGGACTCGCGTAAGTCCCGGGGTTTCGGAGGGGGGGCGTGTCGGGGGCGGTGTCGGGGGGCGGGGCCCGGTCGTCGCGGCGTTCGGGGGCGTGTCGGCAGCGTTTTGGGGGCGGGTACGGGGCGTGGCTACGGCCCGGGGGCGTGGCGCGCCCTCCGTACCCGCCCCAGGTCGCGGCCCGGCGCGCAGCAGGCCCGCTGGCGCGCGGGGATTTACGTCTTCCTCCGGGAGGCGTAAATCCCCCGACAAAGGTAAGGGGGGGGTGTAGACAGGCGGGCGGGTGGGTTAGGTAGGGGAAGGGAGGGGAAGGTGAGGGGAGGGCAAAGGAAAGTTCCCTTCTAGGCCGCTCCGATTTCGGAGCGGCCTAGGGGGAACGGGGGTAGGCTGCGCGGCTCGGCGCGCGCAGGCTATACGAAATCGATAGCCTTGCGCGCGCCGATCCAGGATTTTAGCCGATACGCGCGACTACGCGCGTATCTACTAAAATCCAGCGTACTTTTGTTTGCGCCTGGAGCGCAAACAAAAGTAGGCGTTCGCGCTCGTCTGAAAATCTACCCCTAAGGGTACAAGTAACTGCTCTCACCTGTTTCAGTGGTCCGGTCAATGGTGGATCCTTGTCAATTTATTCTGATGTGGTCTGTTTTCTGAAAGGGGTGGAACATCTTCATCATCCTTTGTGTTTCCGGTGCCGCTATGGAGTCTCAATTTGGTTTTGGACTTTTTTGGTAGGCCCTACATTTCGACTGCTGTGTACTCTGTCCTTGCGGTTTCTGACTTTGACAACAATGTTCCTTGTGGTAAATTTTTCTGTGCATAGCGTTTCTGAGCTGCAGCAGACCTTGTCTTACTAGGAGCAGTTTCTTTTTACCAAAAGTGGACTCTGGTCAGGGAGAGAGTTGTAGAAGAGTCTCATCTGTTGCGGCCTTGGATGTCAAGTAGCATATTGTCAGGTATCTGGAGGTCACTGGTCCTTCGCATAGGTTGGATCGCCTGTTGCCCTCCATAGCAGTATTAGACAGGGGGAGCCAGTCTCGCGGGCTACAATAGCTCGCTGGATTTAGGAGGTAGTCACGACCGCATACGTGGATGCTGGGAAGCCGTTACCTAGTCTGGTTTGGGCCCATTCCACTCGAGCTCAGGCAGTGTGATGGGCAGAAGTTAGATTGTAGTTTCCGGTTGACATTTGCCGAGCTGCAACGTGGTCCTCCTTACACACCTTTCCAGGTATCATCATCTGGATGTGCAAGCCCAGGAGGACGCAGCCTTTGCACGTGTGGTTTTGAATAGACCGTGGGCAACCTCCTGCCCTATTTGGGAGTAGCTTGGGTACATCCCACTAGTTCTGGATTCATCTGACCGGACGCCAAGAAATGAGAAATTACTACTTACCTGATAGTTTCCTTTTCTTTAGGACAGTCAGATGAATCCAGCTTCCCTCCTTTGGCTGCCAAATGATTGCATAATGATCCTCCTGTGTATATACATGTTACTGGGCTTACTGATGAGTGTTGTTACTCCAGTCCCTAGACATTCTTATCTGAGCTCAATGTGGCCTGTAGCTGAGTATTGCAATGGTTATCTGTTTAATCAAGTTTTTTGCTAGTCTGTCCACAGATGCTTTTGAAGAGAATACTGGCAGGCTGATGTAACTGCAGGGGTATATATAATGTGATGTCAGTTTACTCTGTCTCCATCTGAATAATCCACTTGTCTGGATTATGATGCACTGATAAAAGTGCCCTAAAATAAAGGAAATTATTAGGTAAGTCGTAATTTCTCATTTGTTTCTTAGGCTTGTAAAAATGAATCTGAGCAAACCTGAAATCTGGATGAAGGAACAAGGCGACACTCCTGTTCCTTCTTTCAGATCTGTAGCAAATAGAAGGTATTGCTTTTTTATTTAGGAAGGACATATATACCCTTGTACCAGATTATCCACAACAATTTGGAAACTGAGCTGATTCTTGGTTTTGTCATATTCCTTCAGAGTCTAACCATTTGTTAGTGCGTATTTGTTGCTCCCATCATCCATTTTTCCTTGTTTAATTTTGGCAAGTTGAAAACAGAGAATGCTTAGCTTCAAAGTGTAAGGATTGTGGACCCTTGTGCTGTGGGGAGGTTGACTCAACCTACAGGGAAGGTCCTCCCCAACAGCTGGCAAGATTGGGCTGGTGCGAGACTGGTCTAGGGCTTCACTTTGACCAACCCTCCTACTTTAGGCCGAGCCCTCAGGTTCTGGGGACCAGCAGGACTTAGGTGATAGTCATATTGCACATAGAACGGGGAGGGGGAGGGGAGAGTCCTGATCGTGGCTAGGGTCGGAGGCAGGTGGCAGACAAGGTTGATCGCTGTTCAGGCTGAGGTCAGGGGTGGGCGGCAGGTGAGAGTGGTCTGTGTCCAGGCTTGAATGGTCCTGGTCCAGGCTATGGTCACTCAGTCAGATCGAGGAAAGGGGCAGGGAAGACTGGATCAGGCAGGTTTGGAGAGATGAAGGCAAGATCAGGCAGGAGCACAACAACTAACACTGCCTATGGTAGCTGACCTGTTCCTGGTTGTTGCACAGCCAGAGTTTAAATACCCAGCCATGTGATGTCGTCAGGGTGTGTCGGGGAGAGTGTTTCCGCCAAGGGGCCTAAATAGGCTGGCACACGCCTAGAGGGAAGGCCCCGGTAGGGTGATAGCGGTAGCATCCTGGCCACTAGGCAGGTCGTGGTGTCGGTGGGGCTGGCAGCGCCAGGTGAGTGAGCTAGCTTACGGGGGCAGCCCTTGAGCTGGCAAACATAACAGAAAGGAATACAAGCATTTTGTCAAATTGACATTTACCTTTTTTTTGTTGTTGTTTTCCTTAGAACTTGTGTACTTTTATCAGTGCATCAAGTAAATTGGTTCAGCTTCAAAGTCTGTGGCAGACAAAAACCGCTGGACAAGTGAGTGCCCTGACCTGGGGCTTGGCGGCATTCACCTGTGCAAGTAAGTGAGCTCCAGATGTAGGTGACTGTCTATTTGTAAATAATTAGCAGAGTAGTATTATATTTTCAGAAAAGAGTGTTCCCACAGACACTAGAAGTATGTGTTTGGGGGGGGGGGGGGCAGGGGGAATCTGTCTTCATTCTTTACTCGGTGGGAGTGCAAATCTTATTCGAATAGTACCATTTTTATAGGCTTTGCCTTAAATAGGGTATGTCAGGCGCCAGGAGGTTCCTGGCCATCTGATGCTTGGTGTTCCATTTAAGCAGAGCTGCACATGTAACGTGAGATCAGTGACTCATGCAGTCAGAAGAAGATCTATGCCATGTACGAGGATTGTAGCATTCTCATTGTTAAGACAGTTCACAATCGTTTTTTGAGACACTATAATCACTTTCAGCGTTTGAATTGAGCAGAGGCTGGCTGGATTGTTTAAATACTTTGGGGCCAACATGTAAAAGGGTTTTAAGGTTAAATAATGCGGCATTATATAGTGCACTTCAACACACTGCAGCATTAACATTAATTTAATGGGTTTTTGTGGACAGATGCAATACAAATGTTAATGAGCTGCGTGCATTAAAACTCATTAATATTAAAATGGGCTCACGCAAATCATGGTAAGCAATGCATCTGTGTTAACTGTGCTGGTAATGCAAAAATCTTAACTACACCTTGAGGGTGCATAGTCTGCACTATTTGCAAAATAGTGTGCACTAAAATGATAGAAGAAAAAAACCCATTAATTTTTATGGGGGGTTTTTCCTATCATTTTGTTTTGAAAGTGACACAGATAATGCTGACATTGTCTATGTCATTTCAATCAAATGTACATCAACATGTGCTTCTTGGGATCTCCAGTCCCCCACCCCAGCAGCAAGTAGAAGGCCCCTTAGTTTTTACTCTTCCCTCTCCTCCCCAAGCACTCCAAGATGTTGGGTCATGTTGGAACAGTTACACTGTTGGGCGTTCCCCCTCCTCCTGGCCTTTCTGATATGAAATTAGTATGGATGGGTGAGAAGAGAGAGGAATACACCCTCTTTCCTCTCTGGCACCGGAATCTAAAATGGCTCCAGCTGACATGTACGTGATTTTTTTGGTGCCAAATGTTAGTTGGGGGAAGTAGGATGGGAAGGCCATAGAGGGGTCTCGGGGACAGAACTGGAGGCACATTAATGGGAGCAGTAATATACTGTTGTCATCTGCTGCAGGTTACTGTGCTTATCTCCTTTTAGTTCATTAGGCATTTAAAAGTGTATTTTAAAAGCCCGATATGCACCAAAGCTGGGAGATAGGCACATATGTTGGGCTGAACCGGGCCAAGCGGATTTTATAAGCCGCCCAAGTACGCACAAATGAAAAGTTCCAAAAAAAGGGTCTGGGTGTGGCAAGGGTATTCCTGGATTTCAACTTCAAATTAGCGTGTAAATACTTACTACATTAAAATTTATTCGAACTCAGAGCCAGCCCAATAAGGTCAAAAACATTAATAAACCAACAATAGAACTAATAGCCCAGCACTCACCAATGCCAAAATGAAATATTTACAGCATATCTTATAAACCACTAACCTTTATCCCGGTACCATAGTTAAAAAAAACTGAACATTCTGGTAGATTCATATCCCCCTTGATTACATTAAGTCAATGCTTAATTTGATTTATAGTATGATATTATGTGATTTTATTATTTGCTATGCTGTAATGTGTATTTTATGTTGTAAAACGTTGTGATCTTTATTTGGAAAAAACGGGATATAAAATAGCTAAATAAATATTGTGAGCACAGCACCTGTCTGTCGACATTTCATCCTGTAGTCACACATGACATGGATCAGAGTGAACCCTGCTGAGGTTCCAGGGGGGGGGGAGCAGTACAACGGTTTACTTAGATTGGTAATGATGACAGTGGCCAAGACTAAGGAGCTTTCCTAAACTCCAAAATACTTCTCATTGAAAATCCGAATGCAAATAGTGTGTAGGGTGGGAGTTTCTTATTGATTGTGTGTGTGGTTTTTTTTTTTCCCTTTGGGATAACTCATTTAAGCAAATTTATTTTCATTTTTTGCTAATAACACAGTTTTTAACAAACTGTTTTGCAGCGCAACAATTACTATGTCTTCTCTGTTCACAGCAAGGATATAACAACCTTGATGACCACAAAAGACTCGCTAAGTAGGTAACAGAGTGAGCTGAATGGTTTAACTTTTATTTCTCAGACCATAACTTAACTAAATTTCACTAAAATAAAAACTTATAGGTTGTTTAAGTTTAAACCTTTACAGGACTGTATTTAGAGAACACAGCAAATGTAGTAAAAATGCCATTTGCCTCTTGTGTAGAGCCTTGGTGCTGTGCTGGCACTGTACTGTCCTGTTCTCGTTTTAAGATGTGAATTTATTTTTCATTTTCCTTTAAAGGTCAGCAAGATTTGTAATGGGAGCAATGGGCAAATGCCATTCCAGGAGCCTTCTTTTGTCCATAAAGGGAACATGCTCAGTTTATGGATTCAAGATATCACATTTATTACTTTGGCAATGTTTTCTAAAAGCCCAGAGGCAAATAATCTGTTACAAAAGTTGTAGCTTTTGTTTCTCCTAGGACAAGCAGGATGGTAGTCCTTGCATATGGGTGACATCATCAGATGGAGCCCGGCACGGAAAACTTCTGTCAAAGTTTCTAGAACCTTGACTGGCACACTGAGCATGCCCAGCATGGCACTATCCGCACAGCCATGCGGATAGTCTCTTTCTTTACGCGGTGCAGTTGCGTGGTGGTAGAGCTCTGCTCTGTCTTCACAGTTCTTAAGTGTTCTTCTTGCATTTTTTTTTTCCCCCCCCCCCACCTTGCATGGGGTCCCCCCGGTCAGTGGGGCGACACAGTAAGGGGTAGATTTTAAAGAAGTGCGCCTTCGCATACTTCTGTTGGCGCATCAGGCACCAACAAAAGTATGCTGGATTTAGTAGATACGCGCGTAGCTGCTAAAATCCTGGATCGGCGTGCACAAGGCTGCCGATTTCGTGTAGCCGGCGCGCGCCGAGCCGCACAGCCTACCTCCATTCCCTCCGAGGCCGCTCCGAAATCGGAGCGGTCTCGGAGGGAATTCTCTTTCGCCCTCCCCGAAATCGGAGCAGCCTCGGAGGGAATACTCTTTCGCCCTCCCCTCACCTTCCCCTCCCTTCCTCTACCTAACCCACCCCAGTAAATCCCCCGCGCGCCAGCGGGCTGCTAGCGCGCCGAGACGCAACCCGGGGGCGGTTCCGGAGGGCACGGCCACGCCCCCAGACCGCCCCGGGCCGAAACCACGCCCCCGGGCCCGCCCCCGAAACGCCACATCCCGCCCCCAAAACGCAGCGCCGATCGGCCCCGCCCCCGATACGCCCCCCTCGAAAAACCCCGGGACTTACCGATCGGCCCGCCCCGATAGCCCCCCTCGAAAAACCCCGGGACTTACACGAGTCCCGGGGCTCTGCGCGCGCCGGCGGCCTATGGAACATAGGTACACCGGCGCGCAAGGCCCTGCTCGCGTAAATCCGCCCGGATTTACGCGAGCAGGGCTTTTAAAATCCGCCCCTAAGTTTTTACCTTCTTTGTGGTCAGTTCTGGCGATTTTTTTTTGGCGTCCGCCCTGCACTGCTCGCCCTCTGCTCGGCCGCCTCCGGTTTCCGGTGATGCCCCTGGTGCCCGCAGATCACGTCTTTGACTGATCTGCATGGTCTGCATCCTTTGCCTGGGGGCATCACATGACGTCCGGGGTTGCCATTTTGCGACCAGATGACTCCTAAGGGTCGTTGGGCGCATTTTGATAAAATGGAGAAACATTTTGGGCCCAAGAAGTCGGGGCCCCTCCATACCGGTGTCCGGTGCATTAACACTTCGCGGCTGAGGGGAACCCATTGACACCAAACCCTCGGCATCCGCCCCTGCTCAGGCTCTCCCTCCTGAGAGGGCACCGGAGAATGACCTCTGTTGGTGTCCTTTCCTGACCAGGAAATTATTGCAGTACTGGGAGGTGTGGGTTACACAGTAAATATGTTATGTAACATTAAGCAAACACAAGAGGGAGTCAAGCTTAAGTCCCTGCTTGTGATACATGCTGCAGTTATGCTTCCCATTTCTGAATGATACATTTTTTTTTTATATTATCCACTATACGGATTAGTGTGAAATACTTTTTGGATAACTAAGATTTGCAATATTTTATATGGCTTGATGCATGTTTTTTTTATACCGACTCCATATGAGTGTCTGTTTTTCTGAATAATGCTCTTATAATTATCTTAAAAACATTAAATGACTTACATGTTTAGCAGTTGATCTTTATAAATTGAAAATATGCCTTCAAGCCCTTTAATTAGTATATAAGTTCATTTAAGTGGATGTATAACATAACACATGCATTTAATATTTTAAAACCTGATTTCATTTTAAGAATCTAACATCTCATGCTTCTACATTTTCAGCACAGGATTGGATTTATTTGTTTAAAAGATTTATAACCTGCACTAGCCCCAGGGTTCAAGGCAGAGTACATGAAGATCATAAAATAGTTAAAATACACCCCCCCCCCAGTACAAACTGCTCCCATTACATAGTTTTTAACCAGTAGAGCATAAGACATCTGCAGACAGTGACGTGCTAATCACAAGAATGGCCAGTGCACATTCAAAGAAAAGTCAGAAGAACAATTGTTTTGTCTTACATATTGGGTGTGACTCTCTAGTGATCTCTGAAATTTGATTCCATTTTTAATGCATCTAATTTTAGACATAGAGCTGTAAGGGCAAATGTAGCTGAATATTTAAGGAAATTAAAATATTTTTTTCCCTTACAGTTCTTGTCCGTTTCATAGTGATGCTGGTTCTGAATGTATGGGTTACCATGACGGTACTGCTGTACAGGAAAAGTGATAAGAAGACGAATTAACAGATCCTATCAAGAACAAGTACACACCTTGTGCTTTGGGCAAAGAATACCACCTTAGTATACTTACTGGAAGCTTGATTGAGCTGTTTACATTTGTTGTATTTTGCCTCTGTTAGCTGACAATGAACTAGCAACATAACTTCCACTGGACCATGTACAGTACATTACCCATGTTTCAGTGTCTTGCATTTTACTGCTTGCCACTTAAAGAAATTCCTTAAATATAGATATAGTTAATATTTTTCTCATTGCATGAAAGCATGTTAAGAAGGATCAGGTAGGGTAATGCCTTCTTTTAAGGCAAGCACTCCTGTGGGATTTTCCAGATGCTCATTGTTTTCTATTGTGAGGGAAGTTTATTTTTACTATTGCTATACAAATTTTAATGTTTGTAATTATTAAATTACTTGTTTTTAATTTCTAGTAGATAATACTAGAAAGTAAATCGAAGATTTCTTTTGATATGTCTGCAGCCTTTTAGAGTTTAGACCTCATTCTGTTTTAAAAAATGTTTTTGGCAGCCTGTTTATTAAAATATTTTTGAGTTTGACATAGCATTGAAATGAATATTGAAATACTCTGGAATCAGTATTTGCAATGTGAGCTTGGTAAGAAAACCATCTTTTTTGACTATTGTTTAAGTTGTGTGCTAAAGGCTATATTTTATTTTTCTGTCACAAATAGTGCTGAAAGCCGCACCGTTTTCAAATATTGTCATGGCATCGGGTTTAAATTTGCCAAGATTTTAAGAGGAGGATAACATCCACCAAAAAATATGCAGACTAAGAAGATGGAACCATGGTTGATATTCAGTGGGTGGTTCCATGTGGAATGGGTACCTCAGAGTCTGCCATCTGCCTGGAATTGGTACCTGGCACAGTGACTCTGCTGCTCTCCAATGTTATCCCACCTTTCACTGGCTAGGCAGTGTCCAAGAGCTGCGTATAACCAGGAGGTGGAGAAGCTGAAAGGGGGTTTTGTAGACATAGGGGGAAGACTGAAAGGGGATTTAGTGAAGAAAGTCTGCACTAAAAGCCCTATGACAGAGGTAGGTAGCTGTTTTTCGGTGGAAAGAAATTCTAGATTTTGATACGAGCCTGAAAGGGGGTAGACTCAGGAATAACAGAATTCAGGATAGCCTGGGATAAGTAGAGGATCCTTAGTTGACCAGAAGTGAGGGAGAAAGCCACAGCTCAACTTCAGTCTTTGACACTGCAAAAGGAAGTAACTTGGGCAGATTTGATGGGCCTTACAGTACTTATCTATTGTCATACTCTGTTTCTGAATATGTCTACAATAAAATTCTGACACTAAATAGGAAAATTTATATAGGCTGGATTTCTGCTTTTTTTAAGTTCAGATTTCATTATTGAATATTTATACACAAATTATCTAAAAATAATGTCTGAACTACAGGGAAGAAGGGCCAAAACACAAATATCTTCTTTATAAGCAAAGAAGATTTCTTTGCTTATAAAGCCTTATGCAAACTAAAGATATTTGTGTGGTTGGTTTTCCTTATATTTGTCATAAGGCTTCGTAGTTTAGAATGTAGAATTTTAAGTGTCTGTTAAACCAAACTTTTTTTTCTTCTTGCAATCTTTGCTGTTTCTCTGTGAAGCATGAACCATTGTTTCCTATCCCTGTGCACAGCAAATTTACAGAAAACAGTGAGACATGCTCATGTGCAGCTTAAGCAAGAAGTAGTGGTGGAAAGAAAAGTAGACACTGCAAGGTGCAGAAGTGAGTTGAACCATGAAATGTTGAAAGTCAGGAATTCACCAGTGGGCCAAAGAGCCTGTCGGTGAGAAGCACTTGCTAGACAATGGGAAACCGCAACCTTTGCAAAACTGAAGTGAGCTACCTATGATCTTTCAGAAATGGGTGACGAAGCTGTGAATCTTGTGGTTTGGCATTTTTCAGGAAGGACCTCTTGGAGTGCTTCCCTCTTCAGAAGCGAGCAGGCATTGCCTAGTTAAACAGCAACAGCTAATGGTGTGCTAACGTTGCTTAATACTTTTTTGGCAAGATCGCTGTGTTGTGGCCTAAGAAAAACTCACTAGCATAGTTGCAGAATCAGAATCTTTGCAACCAGAGCTGAATTCACATCAGTAGCTGAACCTTCGCAAAGGAGAAAAGTGCAGTATTCCCTATGCAGAGATCAGAGTACCCTCGAGAGAGGGACCCTGTCAAACATCAGGACCTGTGCTGGGAGAACTTCGACTGGCCAACGGAGACATCCCACTGAAACATTCTTGATTCAGCTTGAGTGAGAGATACTCATGTTAAGCTTTATTTTTTTTGTATTCTTATCTTACAAGAATAGAGCTTAGTTTACAGTCTTATGAAAAGGAGAGATGAACACCTTTGTTAAATAAAGTTTTCCCTAAATTCTTACGTGTCCTACCGTGTTGTGACTTCTTCTAAATGTCTTGGGTTTGTAAGGTACTAATCCCTTTGGTGCTGTTGTCTTCCCTGAACAGACCTTGACTGCACAATGGAGGGGCAATAATAAGGTGTCAGGGTGGGTAAGATCATCAAGGACTAAACCTTATAGTACAGGGACAGGTCTTGAGCTGGAAGGGATTCTGGAAAGACTAGGGTCATTGAAATTACCATAAGAAGCAAGATGTAATGACGTCTGGTTCTGTTATTATGGGGATATACCGTATTTTCCGGCGTAAAGACGACTGGGCGTATAAGACGACCCCCCTTTTTTATACATATTTTTAAGAAAAAAAATAATTTTACACTCAAACAGGAGCAACCCTATCTATGAAAAGGCAACACAACAAATACCATATATCAGGCCCTAAAAACCAATATACCTCTTATTAGGAAAACAGAACTAGCAAGCAGCTATAGATCCCCACACATAAATAATTGTAAAACTATACTAATAAGCAGAATAAATGTTTCAAAACAGCTATGAACAGAATAACATCCAACAATTAAAAACTCATAAAAACTATTAAACATTCTCCAAACACCAATAAAATATTTCAAAAAAGCAGACACATCACATAATATTAAATAATTAAAATGGCAGTCAATCAAGAAAAATAAACTTAAAAAGCCACCTTTCCTTACCCCCTCCAGCAGCTCTCCTATTCCTCTTCCTCTTCCTTAGGGCCCATGTCTCTCACACACCAATCATTTCCCAAACAGTCTTTGACACACACACCAGACACCTTCCTGAACAGTTTCTCTCATGCCATACACACACACAGGCTTCCCACTCCCGTGTTCTGCTTACCGTACATATACGGGCTTCTCACTCTCATAATCACTTTCTCTGTCTCACACACACACCCAGTCTCTCTCATTTCCATGCTCGCTCTCCACGTGCACAGGCTTCTCATTCCCTGAATCACATTCTTTCTCTCACATTCACACACACCAGTCTCTTTCTCTCACACACACCGTCACCTTATCAACCAGTCTCTCTCTCATGCACGCGCACACACAACACACACAGCCAGCCCTCCCGCTCCCATGCTCTCTCACATAATCAGGCTTCTTACTCCCATGCTCTCACATACCCAGATTTCTCACTTCTATGCCTTTTTCTCTCTCTCACACTCACATACACATCAGTCATCTCTCTGAGCAGTCACTTTCATTGTCTCTCACACACGAGCTCGCTGACCAGTTTCTCTCAATCACACACATGCTCTCAATCAAATGCATTCTCTCACTTACACACAGGCTGGCTGCTTCTCCTCTCTCTCCCACTTCCACTCCCCCGAGCACAAATAGTAGCTGCAGCAGCTTCCTCCTCCAGCTCCCACAGGCCAAGAAAGAAGAAACCATCGGCCGCGGGAGGCTCATGCTGCTGTCTCCTTTCCCGATTACCAGCTCCTTCGACTGCTCGGGGCCGTTCCTGCTGTCGCCGCTGCAATTTTTTCACGCGGCACGGCTCTTTCTTCCCGCGCATCACTTCCTGTTCCGGTTCAAAGGGGGGGGGCGGGAAGAAGAAAAGGGCAGCCGCGGATGCCACAGCTTTTTTTTTTTTTGCACGCTGCCGTTCCCGCTGGGCTTGAACGTGCTGATAGCCCAGCGGCAACGGCAGTGCGGTGCGCGGGAAGGAGAAAGCCGTGCCGAATGAAACAATTGCAGCGGCGATAGCAGGAACGGCCCCGAGCAGTCGAAGGAGCTGGTAATCGGGAAAGGAGACAGCAGCACGAGCCTCCCGCGGCCGATGGGTTTCTTCTTTCTTGGCCTGCGGGGGCTGGAGGAGGAAGCTGCTGCAGCTACTATTTGTGCTCGGGGGGGGGGGGGGGGGTGAGAGAGAGAGAGACAGCCAGCCTGTGTAAGTGAGAGAATGCATTTGATTGAGAGCATGTGTGTGATTGAGAGAAACTGGTAAGAGAGCAGGTGTGCCCTAGGGCCTATAAGACGATACCCGGCATATAAGACGACCCCCGACTTTGAGAAGATTTTCTTGGGTTAAAAAGTCGTCTTATACGCTGGAAAATACGGTAATCTTATTTGTTGTCAGGAGACCTCTCCTACTGAAGCTTAGGTCCTCCTTATCAGAGTCCACTGAATAGTGTGCTCTTTTTGATAAGGGCCCAAATTGGGAGGTCCACCAATGGTCAGATTTATCCTAGGTGGTAGCCCATAAGAGGATGGAATTCTGGAATGGGTGGGGATCACTTCATTTACAAAGACATATATCTTAATTATACTGAACATAATCATCAACTAACTGCCATATCTTAAGTCCGGGATAGACAACTCTTGTGCTCAATTACCACAAATAGGTCAGGTTTTCAGGATATCCACAATGAATATGCACTGCCTCCATTGCATACAAATATGCATATTCATTGTGGATGTTCTGAAAGCCTGACCTGTTTGTAGTGCTCGAAGGTCAGAGTTGCCTACCCCTGATTTAAGTACTTGTAATTTCCTATTGTCTTTTCTTGCAGCCACTAACTCATATTTGTGAAGCCAACATACAACGTTCCACCAGAATGTTGAGATTACCTGATAATCTCCTTTTCCTTAGTGTAGACAGATGGACTCAGAACGAATGGGATGGATAGTATCCGCGTGCTAGCAGTTGGAGACGGATCTGACGTCAGCACGGGGTATATATATCCCCACAGGAAGCGTAGCAACTTAGTAATCTTCCTTGCAAAAGCTGTTATGGATATGTGTACTGACGCTCAGTGAAAAGTGAAACAGGATTCCCCTGACCGATTGATAGTAGCTGGAGACCGCCAGCATTCACAACCGGAAGGCGTTGACACCTGGTATAGTGTTCGCTCTTATGTAAACACATGACATGGCTTACCTTGAATCGTGTGAAACCCATGTACACAGGCAGCTGGAGGGGATGCTGAGTCCATCTGTCTACACTAAGGAAAAGGAGATTATCAGGTAAGTAATCTCAACATTTCCTGGCGTGTAGCCAGATGGACTCAGAACGAATGGGATGTACAAAAGCTTTACTCCCAGCCTGGGCAGGAGGCTGCCTGAGGACCATGTAGGACCGCCCTCGCAAATGAGTCCTCCCTGGCCTGGACATCCACGGTAGAACCTGGAGAAGGTATGGAGGGAGGACCACGTCGCCGCTTTACAGATTTCTGCAGGCGACAGCATCCTGGATTCTGCCCAAGATGCCGCTTGTGCTCTGGTAGAATGAGCCTTGACTTGTAGAGGCGGAGACTTCCCGGCCTCCACGTAAGCTGCTCTGATAACTTCTTTAATCCAGCGGGCGATGGTGGGCCGCGAGGCCGCTGCACCTTGCTTGCTCCCGCTGTGTAGGACGAACAGGTGGTCCGTCTTTCGTAGTTCTTGTGTCACTTCCAGATATCTGGGCAGCAATCTGCCAATGTCGAGATGGCGTAATAAACGCCCTTCTTCAGATTTCTTCAAACCCGCCGTGGTAGGCAAGGATATGGTTTGGTTAAGATGAAACTGTGAAACCACTTTAGGTAGAAAGGAGGGAACCGTACGAAGATGGATAGCCTCAGGAGTGATTCTGAGAAAGGGATCACGGCAGGACAGTGCTTTTAGCTCTGAGATGCGGCGTGCCGAACATACCGCCAATAGGAACACCATCTTCAAGGTTAGAGAACGGAGAGACAGTCCCTGAAGGGATCTGAAGGTGGATCCCACGAGGAAATCCAAAACAAGATTGAGGCTCCATAAGGGCACAGGCCACTTTAGTGGCGGACGAATATGCTTGACTCCTTGCAGGAAGCGAGAAACATCTGGGTGCTTGGCGATGGTCTTGCCATCCCTCCTGGGACCATAGGCAAGACAGCGCAGCCACCTGAACTTTGATGGAGCTGAGGGAGAGACCCTTCTGAAGTCCATCCTGCAGGAAATCCAACACAATAGGGATTGTGGTCGCATGTGGATTGGTGCCGTGAGTGTCGCACCATGCTTCAAATACTCTCCAGATCCTTACGTAGGTGAGGGACGTGGAAAACTTACGAGCTCGGAGGAGTGTATCTATCACAGGCTCCGAGTAACCTCTTTTCTTCAGTCTAGCCCTCTCAATGGCCAGACCGTAAGAGAGAATTGAGCCGGATCCTCGTGGAGGATGGGACCTTGACGTAGAAGGTCCCGGAGAGGAGGCAGGGGAAGAGGCTCCCCTGCCAGTAGTCTTCTCATGTCTGCGTACCAGGGTCTTCTTGGCCAGTCTGGTGCCACTAGAAGAACTAGGCCCCAGTGCTTCTGAATCTTGTGGATGATGGCACCCAGCAGAGGCCACGGAGGAAAGGCGTATAGCAGAGTCCCTGGAGGCCATGGCTGGACCAGGGCATCGATTCCGTGTGAGAACGGGTTGCGCATGCGGCTGAAGTATCTGGGTACTTGAGCATTGGACTTGTCCGCCAGTAAATCCATGTCCGGAATCCCCCAGTGATCCACAATCATCTGGAAGGCTGTGGGTGACAGCTGCCACTCTCCCGGATTTAGGCTTTCTCTGCTGAGGAAGTCTGCTGTGGTATTGTCCTTCCTGGCAATGTGGACGGCGGAGATGTCCTGAAGATTTGCCTCTGCCCAAGCCATCAGTGGGGCGATCTCCAGAGATACTTGTCGGCTTCTGGTTCCACCCTGACGGTTGATGTATGCCACCGTGGTGGCGTTGTCGGACATCACTCTGACTGCTCTGTTCTTCAGTCTGTGAGCAAATCGAAGGCATGCCAATCGGACTGCCCGGGCCTCTAGACGGTTGATGTTCCACGCTGACTCTTCTCTATTCCACCGCCCTTGTGCGGTGAGTTCTTCGCAGTGTGCCCCAGCCGCTCAGGCTGGCATCTGTGGTGAGCAAAGTCCACGTGGGTGAAGACATCTTCGACCCCCTGCTCATGTGGTTGGACTGCAACCACCAGCGCAACTGGGTCCGCACTCTGGCTGGCAGATGAAGGTGCGTGGAATAGTTCCGTAGGCGGGGCTCCAGCGAGAGAGCAGGGAGTGTTGTAGAGGTCTCATATGGGCCCTCGCCCAAGGTACCACTTCCAGGGTGGATGCCATGAGACCAAGAACCTGCAGATAATCCCAGGCTATGGGCCGACTGGCTCCCATCAAATACTGGATACGCTGCTGAAGTTTCAACTTTCTCTTGGAAGTGAGACTGACTGTGTCTGCCCGGGTGTCGAACTGTACTCCCAGGTATTCCAGTGACTGGGAAGGCTGTAGGCAGCTCTTGCTGAGGTTGATTACCCAGCCCAAGCTTTCCAGAAGGGCGATTACTCTGTCGGTTGTCCGAAGGCTCTCCTCTCGAGATTTCGCCCTGATCAGCCAGTCATCTAGGTAGGGATGGACCAGAATTCCTTCCCGCCTGAGTGCCGCTGCTACCACTACGACCACCTTGGTGAATGTCCATGGTGACGTGGCCAACCCGAAGGGCAGAGCCCGAAACTGGAAGTGGCGTCCTAGAACCTTGAAGCGTAGGTAGCGCTGATGATCCGGATGGATCGGGATATGCAGGTATGCCTCTGACAGGTCTAATGCCGTGAGGAATTCTCCTGGCTGTACTGCAGCCTTGATGGAGCGCAGAGTCTCCATGCGAAACCTCGGTACCCATAATATCGATTGACTGACTTGAGGTCCAGCACAGGCGAAAGGTGCCCCCTTTCTTGGTACCGTGAAATAAATGGAATAGTGTCCAGAATTCACTTCCCAGGCAGGTACTGGGATGATGGCTTTCAAGACAGGAGCCTCGCCAGGGTAGCTTCCAATGCTGCCTTCTTGTGTATGGGACATGAAGATTCCACAAACTTGTCCGGAGGGAGATGATGAAAGTCCAGATAATATCCCTCCCGGATAATGGCGAGGACCCACTGGTCCGACGTGATCTCGACCCATCTGGGGTAGAAGAGGGTTAACCTGCCCCCTATGGCTCCGTTCCCCAGATGAATCGGCGGATTCTCATTGAGAGGCGCGGCCGGGACCCAAGCCCGGGCCTGCTCCCCTCTTGCGCTGCTTGGTCCGAAAGGACTGATTCCTGGCCTGAGGACGTGGTGCCTGGTAGCGACCCCTGTAAGGAACAAAGCGCTGTGAACTCCTGCCCCTGGAGGGCCTTGGAAAGGCGCGCTGGCCCCTTCGAACCGATCTTCCGGCAGTCTAGGCACTGGAGAGGCACCCCATGTACTGGCCAGTTTATCAAGGTCGCTGCCAAATAGGAAAGAGCCCTTTAAAGGGCAATCTGGTGAGGCGTGTCTTTGAAGGCGCATCAGCTGACCATCTCCGGATCCAGAGCTGCCTCCTGGTGGCTACAGAGGATGAAATCCCCTTAGCTGTTTTCCGGACCAGGTCTGATGCAGCATCCGTGAGGAACGAAAGAGCTGACTCCATGTCTGCTGCTGGAGCGTTGTTCCTAACCTGTGACAAACAGGCATGCGTCACCTCTGTGCAGCAGGTCGCGATCCGCAAAGATAGAGCTGCCACCTCAAAGGTCTGTTTCAGAATGGCGTCCAGTCGCCGGTCATGAGGCTCCTTGAGGGCCGTCCCCCCTTCAACTGGAATGGTAGTGCGCTTGACCACAGCGCTAATCAAGGCGTCCACCTGAGGGCACGCCAGCAGGTCCTGGATAGCCGGTGCCAATGGGTACATGCCCGTCAGGGCCCGGCCCCCTTTAAAGGAAGCCGCTGGTGCCGCCCATTCTAAATCTATCAGTTGTTGTGCTGCTTGCAAGAATGGAAAATGGCGGGCTGTAGGACGAAGACCTTCCAGCAGGGGGTTCTGCGCAGAGGGTACCGTAGCGCTGGGACCTGTAATATCCAACTCCGCCAGACACTGAGACACCAGGTCGGAGAGATCCTCCTTAGGGAAGAACCGCCTCATGGTTCTATAGGGCTCAATCCCTGGGGGAAGTCCCCCTCGTCCGGGAGTTCGGACTCGTCCGGTGAAACCTCCTGGTCCGATTGATCTGGACTGTCCAGCGGGGAGGTCCCGCTCACGATAAGGGCGTGGGTCCAGGAACAGGATCCGCAGGAGCCGCCACCACAGCGGCAGCCGCCGCAGAGTCACCCGGGAACCGCAGAAACAGCAGGAACAGCAGGAACCGCAGGGCCTGGACGGGAAGCCGTTTGCATCTGTACAAAGGCATGAATCCCCTTAAAGAGATCCACCCAGGAAATGGAAGCAGCCTCTAATCGCCGGGGTACGAGATCCCCCTGGATTCCCGATTGGTCAAGACTGCCCGCTAAATCCGGGGTAGCCCCTGGGGAACTGTCAGCAAATCGTGGCTGAGACTGGGCCTGGCCCGAGGGTCCCATGGCCTCCTCACATTGGGCACATAGGGAGTCTGGCTCTTCACTGTGCGTGGCTCTAAGCTGGCATGCAGAGCAGAGGCCAAGGGCTTTAATGCCTGAGGCAGGCGGCGCCCCGCTGAAGACGCTGAGCGTTCTGTTCCATTGAAAGAGAAGCGGCAATAATATATGCTTAATATAACAGGCGCGCAATAATAATAATATGCGGCAGCAATAGGCGCTTAATACAACAGGCGCACAAAATAATAATATGCGGCAGCAATATGCGCTTAATACAACAGGCGCACAAAAATAATAGTATGTTCTCAGCACTAGGCGGTCATGAAAACAGCTCAATTGTATGCAATATGCTCTCAGCAATATGCAGCCAACAATACATGCTTAAAGGCTTTCAATAAGCGATTAGCAACACACGCTCAATGGTATTCAATAGGCTCTCAGCAATATGCGGTTAGCAATACACGCTCAATGGCATTCAATAGGCTTCAGCAATAAGCGTTTAGCAATATATGCTCAATGGCATTCAATAGGCTCTCAGCAACATGCGGTCAGCAATACACGCTCAATGGCATTCAATAGGCTCTCAGCAATGCGGTCAGCAATACACGCTCAGTGGCATACAATATGCTCTTAGCAATAGCAGTTAGCAATACACGCTCAGTGGCATTCAATATGCTCTTAGCAATAAGGCAATATACGCACAAGGAGAAATAGAGCCGCGCCTATTACGGGCGCTCAATACCTGAACAAGGCCCACAAAATGGCGCCCTCCACGGCGTGCCACGCCGCCGATCCTCTGTTCCTCGGAGACCAGAAATAAGAGATGTACGCCTTACCTGATCCTCGGCGCTTCCCGGCTGGAACCCAGGCGGTCTCCGGCTGCGGGGGGAGAGGGCAAGTACCTTCACCTCCGCGTTTGAGGATATGCACCCGCTGCCTCGTCCACGCCGGGACCGAGGCGCCTCGAAAGCCTCACCCGAACCTCGCCCGGGGGCTGTGTCCCTGCCGCGATTCGGCCACCGGACCGAGGACTTACACCTCCGGGGGATCACGGAAATCACCCCGGGAAACTCTACTGGGGGAGGGACCTTAGGGTATCACCGCAGGAGTGCGGGGCTCAATGCTGTAGAAGTTTTAGTAGTAAGTAGAAAAGAAAGAGAAAAGTAGATTTGGAAAACACGCTCAGCAAGCGTGCAGGCTCTCCAAATGCTTTGGAGATGGAAATTACTAAGTTGCTACGCTTCCTGTGGGGATATATATACCCCGTGCTGACGTCAGATCCGTCTCCAACTGCTAGCACGGATACTATCCCATTCGTTCTGAGTCCATCTGGCTACACGCCAGGAAATTGGAAATTTAACTGGGATCTTTCTAATTACTAAGGACCATTTTTAGCACGGACATCATCAGCACGTCAAATAGTTTCATATAACTAAGGTGCAAGTAATCATCCAGTACACAAGAATTAAAAATTATAAAGCAATAAGCAAGAGCACATTTTAAACTTAAGATTCTTGAAATGGAATCCTAAACGTATTTATTTAAAATACTTTTGTTCTGCCCATAGCAGACTGAATATTGGCTCAAAAAAATAGACATGCAACAAAGTCCTTCTAGCAGCAATACAGTATTAGCATATATCTGCCTTTCATATTTTCCAAAGAGTCCAAGTGACAAGGTGACCCACAAGGAAGAATGATTGGGTTAAGCTTCCTGACATTGAGACCCATATACTTTGACCACAAAGAAGCCTGATGTATAATATCATCAGCTTTTTCAAGCTGGCAACCTCAGGGATTTGAAATTCCTATAGCTTTTTGTAGAACATTGATGTATTGCAGGAGTAGGCAACCTTTCAAGAATAGTGTGTCACGATTTGTATCAGGGATAGACAACTGTAGTTCTGAGTGCCACATGTCAGTCTCTCAACCCATTCTCTCACCAGCTCCCATCCCCCATCTCAAAATTTGTCTCATATCCCCATTCCGTACAGTCTCTCGTCTCATCCCCTCTCCTCCCCATCCCCCCAGTCTTTCGTCAGCCCTCCATTCTGCACCTGGTTTGTCCCTAGCAGTCTCCTCAGTCTTCCCACACCTCTCCTTGGTCCCAGCAATAGTCTGAGACTCAAACCCCTTCCCTATCCCCCAGCAGCTTCTCACTAAGCAGTGGCAGCCACTCCATCTGTCCCTCTGAATCCTGGCTAAAGTCTTCTAACCCGCCCCTTCTGTGAGCAGTGACCCTCCCGCTGTTGGTGGCTTGACTATCACAAGAGGGATTTCTGATGTTTAAATGAGCAGGATCACTGGATGTTATGTACTGGAGTGGAGTTAGAGAAGGCCTTCTTCCTACCAGGTCTACTAAAAGAAAAGGGGTCCAGAGCCCATTTGGACGGTCTCCTAGGGGTAGAGAGGAAAGGCAGGGTTTAAAAGTAAAATCAGGTGGAATCAAAATAATTGTGAACATATCAAAATGTAAAATGTATTTTATGCACAAATGATTATAAGGTAGCAGTAACGAAAATGCAACAGGTTACATTTAAATGCAGACAAATAGCATAAATGAAACTAATAAGAGCTCTTTTCTTTTGTAGAACTTTTTAAAAGCATGTTCAGAACCAATTCTCTATATCTGACAAAATGTAGCTATCAGATAAGTATACTTTATTTTCTTTGTCACTAGTGTTATGGTAAGATATTGTGTTGGTGTTAAATTATTGCAAAAGAATCTGATTCTTTTGTGTATTTTTTCTCAGATGCCACTGTACTCTGCCAGATGGCATTGGTGAGTATGTCATGTGTTGATTACTTTCCCTTTCTTTTCCTTTATCATCTGTATGTCGTCTTTCCCTTGTCTCTCTTGATGTTTTACTCTTTAACTGAAGCTACTCTACCTCTTACCTCGACAGTTTACAAATCACATTAAATAGCTTTATCAGCTTTCACTCACACATTCATTCACTCTGTATGTTCCCCCTCCGTTTTTACTTTAGGATTTTGACACTAAAACACTTTTAAAAGAGCCCCTGCAGAGCACCTCCACTTTTGTCCGGTGTCAGCTGTACCTCTCTTTGTGCTATAAAACTGTAAAGCTTTCTTTTAGCAAGGTTCCTACTCCTGATATCACTAGGAAAAGTAGTTCTTATAAAGTGACTTAAAGTTCTGGTTGTATTGGTTTGTACCCATTGGCAACCCTCTGCCACAGATGGTATAAAAGGGAATACATTTTTACTGACAGTTTTTAATAGAACGAACCCAAAACCCTAGGGGAGAGTGTCAAACTATCGCTTTGGTGTTCTTACCGGCTGCTTCATTCTGTTTCTGTAGTGCAAGTTTTCCCAAACTGGGACGTGACCTATAATGGGGGTCACAAGTGCCTCAACTGGCAATGATCGTCGGGCATCAGCACAACAGCTTTAGTAGTGCAGTCAAGTGGGGCCTGTAAGCCAGCACATACCCATAGGCCCTGCAGTGATCCTGCCTCCACACGAGTCTCTGTGGTAATAGGAAGCCCTGCATACGGTAGAATCAGGGCTACAGAAGGGCCTATGAGCTTGCAATGGATCACAGGATGAGAGAGGGGGATGACCGAAAATTGGCTGGGAGCTGTGAGACAAGTAGGAGGATATGAGAAAAGAGTTTGAGAAGAAGAGATGAGAAAAAGAATGAGGGATAACTCAGGAGGGGATAAGATAAGTTGGGGGTTATAGGAAGGGAAGAGGGTAAAGGTGGATCAGATGGGGGTGGTGGTGAAAGAGGCTGAGAATATAAGAGGGAATCAGTTGGAGAAGCAGAGGTTGAAAGAGGAAGTCCACTGGAGGGAGAGAAGGTTAAGAGGAGTTCTCTGGAAGGTGTGGCAGTTGAGAGAGAGGATTGGCTCAAGAGGGTGGAGGTTGAGAGGAGGGTGAAAGTGAAATGCTTGTTGGAGGGGGGTTTCCCCCTCCTAATTTGTTATGGTTGTTATCTGGGCTCATGTGAATTTTCAGGTTCTGAAATGGGGTCACATTGGCTAAACGTTTGGGATGCCCTGCTATATTATCTTCTTGAGGCTGCCAGTTTATCACGTAACAAGTTTGAAATAGCTTAGAATTTTGCCAAGCTCTGCTCTGAAGCCCCAAAAACCCAAACTGGACTAACAAAATTTGAATGGATCAGAGTTTTTTTGCACAAAAAACTTGTATTTTTAAACATTTTCCCTCAAAATATGTTTCTTGAGCCCTTTTAAGAGGTTTGATAAATGTTTTGCTGATTTTAACCTCTATTTCGTCCTTAATTTACCACAAAAAATGCAGCAATCCCACTCAAGGCCAAATCTATTTTCCTTTTAAATTTTAAAATTGAGGAGGGCTTATCTGAAGGTCCTTTAGTACCGTACTGGTCATCCCTGTGTTTATTTTAACCGATTTTAGATGTTTTTAATCTTTTTTACTGACTCTAGAATCACCACACTTTTTATATCTTAAAGCCTTAAAACTCCCCTCTAGGGTTTGATTAGGTCTCCCTGACACCTACCCTGGTCTTACTTTGTTACTTTTATTTTTTTATTGTATTTTAACTTGTTTTATTTATGTCGGTGCTGGGTCTGCCATTTCCCAATCTGGACTTTACACCCCTGCCCACGGGTATATTTTAGGTCACCACAGCTTGTACCTTGTTGTCAGATTATTTTATTTGTATTTATTTATTTAAACTCTGCACCTCTTCTGTCCCAGATAGGACAAAACCACTGATGTCATCAAAATCGTGTGGGCTATACTTTTTATTTTTTTCTTAGCAGTGGGGGCTTTCCTAGTGCCCCTGGTTATTTGCTTCAGCCTCCTTGGGCTGAATTGCAGCAAAAAAAGCTTTCCCTGGCTGCCACCATGATCGGGAAGTGTGGCAGCAGCCCCACTTCCTCCTGATTGTGTCCCTTGAATTGATTGTAACAATGTTGTAATATGATGAGTACATGAATATTATTGTAAATGGATGGTGGTAGTGCAATAGTAGTAATATGTAATTTATTTTATATTGAGGTGATATCAGGATATGAAGTAAACATCATATGAGAAGTTGAAATTGGGTGATAAATTGTCCCCTGAGGAAGCCATTGGCGAAACAAGGAACTTTGTAGGGAGTGTCGTGAAAAAAGAAACGATATAACAAAGGATAAGGGGAACACCTGTGAAGAAGATGAGAGAATATTACAGAAGAGAGTGTATTATAGGGGGTGGGTATATTGGGTATGTGTGAATGGGGGAATTATGTATGTGGGAATATAATGTAGGATGTCATTTTAAAGAATTCAATAGTATCTGGCATGTCCAATAGGTAAAGCACAAGAAGAATATATGATTTGTATGTATTAAATTGATTGTAACAATGTTGTTGTAATATGATGAGTACATGAATATGAATAAAAGTTTATTGAAGTTAAATAGTGTGAATAACGTATGTATTATGAAAAAATTAGTTGAATATTGGATAACATTTTGATGTTAACAATTGAACGCTATTACGCATAGCCATTCCCCTAGCTAAGGTATGGACCAAATCTCTAAAAAGGTGGTGGTGGTGGGTTCCATAATTGCTCTGGAGTTCACCCCAAAATCATCAACCTCCTGAGAGAGAAGCAGACAAGAGCAAGCCACCAGAGCACAACAGGAAGCTATCTGCAATGTCATTGGCACCTCTAAATGCTTGTTTGAGAATGACCTCAATTCTCCAATCATGTACATCTTTCAAGGCCAGTCCTCCCTCCACGGGAATAGTCGTCCGCTTAGAGACAGCACAGACCAGCACATCCACTTTTGGAAAATACAAACGCTCTCTCACAGGCCTTCCAATGTCCAACCCCTTTGAAATTTGCTTCCGGAGCATCCAATTCAAGATCAATCAATTCTTGAATGGCTTCCATAACAGGGAAAAAACAAGAGGCTTTATGCAAAGAAACCAAAATGGGATTTTCTTTGGCTCAGACATGGAATCTGTCCCAGGTACTCCCAGCATCTTCAAGTATGGGAAATCAGGCCGTCAGTTCATCTCTATAAAAGAACTACACCATGGTCCGATACAGTTCCAGTCCCACAGGAATTTCCCCATCTTCCAGGGAGTCAGGATCTGCCTCATCAGTGCCATCTGTGTTCCTATCAGGAATACCCGCAGCTAACAGAGGTTTGCTTCAGTGCTTAAACATAGGACTGGAAGAGGGAGGGGGCCACCTCACAATGAAAATCAGCCGGCCCATCCACAGGAAGAAGCCATAGGGGGCAGACTTGCCCTTTTCTACCAAAGGATGGGTCGAGATAATTTCGGGCAAGTGGGTCCTAACCATCATTCGAGAGGGATATTATCTGGACTTCCACAACATTCCTCCGGACAAATTTTGTGAAATCTCCCTGCCACGACCTCTCCCACATCGCGGGAAAAGACATCACCACTGCGGACTACCTCAGCAGAGAAAGTCTAGACCCAGGGGAGTGGAGGCTGTCGGCCACAGCCTTCCAGTTGATAGTAAACTGCTGGGGAACACAGCTATGGACTTCCTGGCAACCCAGTCCAATGCCCAATTCCCAACTTCTTCAGTCACAGACTGGACCCACAATCCCAGGGATCGATGCCCTCATCCAGATCGGGCCAAGGAAGTCCTGCTATAACGCCTTCCCTCTGTGGCCGCTACTGGGCAGGATCATCCGCAAGATAGAACACCACAGGGGACCAGTACTTCTATGTGGCCCCGGACTGGCCAAGAAGGCCGTGGTTTGCAGACATGCGAAGACTACCAACGGGAGCCCTCTACCTCCACACAGGGATCTGCTCCAACAAGGCCCGATCCTCCACGAAGACCCAACTTGATTCTCTCTTACGGTCTGGCCATTGAGAGGACATGCCTGAAGAAGAGCGGATACTCGGGGGGTGATTGACACTCTGCTCCGAGCACGCAAGTTTTCCACATCTCTAACCTACGTACGGATATGGAGAATAGTTGAAGCCTGGTGTGAAGACCGCAACATCCTCCCACGGACAGTCAAAATCCCCACGATTCTGGAATTCCTGCAGAACGGCCTACAGAAGGGGTTGTCCCTCAACTCATCAAAGTACAGGTGGCTGCGTTGGCCTGCTAAGAGCCAAGGTGGAGAGCGGAAACCTAGCCTCTCACCTGGACGTCCTCCTGCTTCCTGAAAGGGGTCAAGCAGATCCAACCATCCCTAAAGTGGCCGGTACCCTTATGGAATCTCAAATCTAGTCTTAATTTCCTAGCAGGAGCCTCCTTCAGACCCACCCGCAGCCTGTCCCTCCGACTACTAATTTTGAAGACTGCATTTCGAGTGGCAGTCTGTTCAGGCCATCGCATCTCCGAGCTCCAGCACTGTGCTGTCGAGAACCGTTCTTCAGGTTCACACTGGGATCCATACAGCTACATACGGTCCCCTCCTTCCTCCAAAAAGTGGTTTCTCACTTCCATCTAAACCAAACCATCTCGCTACCATCACCAGCCGAGCATAAGGACTGAGGAATCTCACGCCTTCGCCATCTTAATGTCGGCAGATTCCTAATCCGATACCTGGAAAAATCGGAATCCATACGAAAGACGGGCACCTCTTCATCCTTCACAGCGGGAAGAAAAAGGGGAAGCAGCCTCATGGGCAACCATAGCCTGCTGGAAACAAAGTTATCAAGTCGGTCTACATAGAGGCAGGCAAGCCTCCATCTACATGTCAAGGCTCATTCCACTAGAGCCCAGGCAGTGTCTTGGGCGGAAACCAATATGCTGTCACCCGCAGAGATCT